>NW_006300363.1:1567825-1585654 GCF_000327345.1 Myotis davidii | reverse complement strand
ATTTTTTTAAAGAAATATTTTCAACAAAAAAATAAGCAATGCAATACCCATTTTCCACAATTAAAAAAAAAAATCCTTGCCACACCAAAGTAAAAACCACGGTAGCTCCTATGATAATTCTCTTCAATTTCGATTAGGCAGGGTTTCCCTTTCTCTATCCCTCCTCCTTCTCTCTTTCTCCTCCTTCATCTCTTGGAGCTTCAGGTCAAATCATTCAGACACTTTGACATAGTTTTAACTGAACTGGCCATGCCAGCTGCTTAACTAAACCAATAAGATGCATCTGTATGGCAGGCAACTCAACTGTATATTTTGTTGACGAGCTCCGGAAGGTTAAGCCCTATTGACGGAACTGACCAACAGGCAAACTCACAGTCCTGTCATCTTAATTCTCCAGTATGTGGCTGGTCTCTCCCACTTCTGCTTTGGATTTGGCTGTTTGGTTCACCAGATACTGCTTAAATATATCTATATCTATATCTATATCTATATCTATATCTATATCTATATCTATATCTTATCATCTATTTCCACTTTTGATTTGAAAATGAGTCCAATTTTCTGACCGTGTCTTGTTCAGAAGAAACCATCTATGTCTTTAGAGGCAGTCACATTTAAAAGCCATTTTCCCAGCTTTCCAACTACAATACAAAGAGCCTTCTTGTTGCTCTGAGATCACAAAATCCTTAGCTCCCCAAATTCATAATGAATCGGTTCCTTTTTAAACACTGCTTTTAATTTCTTTTACTTGGAGGGTAAATACAATCAAAATGACAGTGTCCACTGGATCCTATATAATAAAAGCATAGTCTGCAAATTGTCCCCTCGACTGGGAGTTCGTCCGGGAGTTCGACCAGGGGGCAGGGCCGGCCGGGGGAAGGGAGGGAGGCCCCGGCCGGCAGCGGGCAGCCACTAGGGACTCTACCAGTGCATGAATTTTGTGCACTGGGCCTCTAGTTAAATATAAATCGAGAAGTGAAACCTGGTTGACCTTGTGGGCACCCAAACAACCCCTGTGCTTTAAGATCAGGCTTCACATACCCGAGAGAAACTGGACTGCATGTGAGCAGCTGGCAGGAGGTGGAACCTACACATAGCAGCTAGAGCTCTGAGCACATCCACGTAGGAAGTACCCTGGGGTGGCCGCGGAACCAGATGTTGTTACAAAAAAGTACAATAAAAATGATGTGTATAGTCTGACATATGTTCCTTGGGATAAATACCAACACACACAGGAGGAGAAAATGACATGATGTGTTTTCTAAACTGGACCTCAACAATCACTCTTCTTAAAAATTAAATCAAGTGTGTTTATTTTTAAATAAACAAGACTCAGATTTTTATTTTTATGTTTTTAACAGAGGGGTTGGAATAGGCAGTCCATGCCTCCCTCCCCCAAAGGGATACACTTTTAAAGGGTAATTCATAGCTTGCTTGCAACAAAGTCTGCACTTAACTGATTACATGTCTGAATTTTTCCACTGAACTATGCGAACTGGAAAAGCGACAGAAACATTTAACCCTAGAGTGTTTTTGCAAAAGTAGAATTAATCCATGTGTCTTAAGCACATGTTCTCATTAAGATACTACTGCCTAATTATTATTTTAATTAGAAAGCCAGTCAAGTAAGCCTGAATCTTTTAAGTTTTGGTGACTGAAATCATCTGCATGAAATAGATATCCTAGGGAACATAAACCTTAGAAATATGCTATTTATAAAAACGTTTTAAAATTTTAAAAGTTAACTGCATTATAAAATAAAATGAAGAAAACATTTTCAGAGTCCCATCACTCAGTCACTGGCACCTTTACCTAGCCAATCATTCATTCTTTCATTTATTCATTTTAACTAGTCATTCATTCATTCTTTGTTAACTATATTCCTTCTGTTGTGAGATCTCTTTTTGGAAACTCTTGCCCATTTATCTGCTGGAGTCCTTTATAAATCTACATGAGCTTTATAAACTTCCACTGGACTTCTTGAATTCTATCGTTTCCTGGCTTTTCTTTGGTTTAACTTTATTATATTTAACCCCTTGATCTCTCTTAGGTTTATTTGCATGCATGGTATGAAATAAGCATCAAATGAATTATTCTCCTAAATTACTGATGAGTTTATTCCAAATAATTATTGAGTAACCTTTCACTGCCCATTGATAAGTAGCAGTTTAGATTTAAAGAACATTAAATTTAGCAGCATTTTTTTCCAACTAAGGGAAGGACATGCTTGGAAAAATGTGGGTGGCACAGAAAGGCGAGACCAGAACCTCATTAATTTATGTTACAAACTGATGACTGTACTGATATATGTATGTATGTATGTGTGAATGCAAACATAGGCACATACGTAACAGACATATAAGATATACATGTCGGTGGCTGTGTGTATATGCGTGCATATATATGTATATTAAACAGAAGGAACTATCTTGAGAGTAAGAACTAGGCAACAGCCCTGACAACTGGATCTGGTCAATAAAATGAAAACAAATTGGTGGAGAGCTGGAGAAACACAGCCGTCTGTTTCAGCATATGCATCACGTTAATTCCCATTTGTTATTAATACCTGCCACAGGTGTTTAGCTCCATACCTTAAGTATTTGTTCATCTTTTTAAAAAATATATTTTTATTGATTTCAGAGAGAAAAGGAGAGGGAGATACAGAAACATCAATGATGAGACAGAATCATTGATTGGCTGCCTCCTGCACGCCCACCTACTGGGGATCAAGTCCGCAACCCCGGGATGTGCCCTTGACTGGAATTGAACCCGGGACCCCTCAGTTCGCAGGCCAATGCTCTATCCTCTGAGCCAAAGCGGCTAGGGCTATTTGTTCATCTTTTGCCTCAATTTCTGTCTTTCACTATCGGGGACTATCTAATATTCATTCATTTGTTGATTCAACAAACACTTGTTGAGTGCCTACTATGTGCTAGGTATAGTTATAAATGGGGAGAAAAGCCCTATAAGAACCTTGGTCTCACCCGGCCGGCCGGCGTGGCTCAGTGATTAAGCATTGACCTACGAACCAGGAGGTCACAGTTTGATTTCTGGTCAGGGCCTGATCCTCAGTGTGGGGCGTGCAGGAGGCAGCCAATCAATGATTCTCTCTCATTGATGCTTCTCTCTCTCTCTCCTGTCTCCCTTCCTCTCTGAAATCAATAAAATATACACATATATATATTTTAAACACAGAACCCTGGTTTCATCGAACTTTCATCCCCGTGGCGGTCTCTCCACCCCACGTGGCGAGCATGACTTGTGTGGAAAGCCAAGGAGGATCAGAAGGCCCAAGGCAGCCGCAAAGTGTCCTGGACGCAGCGGGGCAGCTTTCCTGACTCCGCCACTTCTCACGTCCTTCCCACGGGCACTACGAGTCATAGCACATCTGTGCAGCTGTTTTGCTCTCTGTAGCGGCAGGTGTCCTCACACTGGCTCCATGACCCTGGCCTCCCCAAGGCCTCCCCCAGCACAGTGCAGGGCGTCTGTGAGTGAGCGAGTCCCCGAACGCGGCTGAGGGATTCTACTCTTCAACTGCAATCTCGCTGCACTGCACACCGTCTAGGAAAGCCCTCTCCTTACTCAAATGGCCTCTGGGGACATGCTGCTCAGCTAATGACTGTCTCAGAAGAGCCCATCGCCGGAAAACTCAGTGTGCTTGCAGGTGACCGAGGGCTGGGGGCAGGGGCTCTGGTGCCACAGCCGTAAAGGGGACTGTTCCACAGGACGGACTCTTGGTGAGGCAGGGAAACCCTGAAACAGGGAGTGGGTTTTCGAGGGCTTGTGGCGGGGAAGGAAGGTCTCAGGGGCGAGAGCCCTATCCCACACGGTGTCTGCTCAGAGGACCCAGGACGGCCTTGATGCTGCAAAGACTGAGTGTAAAGGGGGTTGTGGCAGGGGCTGGTCTGCATGACTCCTTGCTCAAGCCCCTCATTGCCCTGAGCTTTAGAATCACAGGTCCTGTCCAGTCAGTGGCTCCCTCTTGCCAGAAAGGATCGATTTATTTATTTATTTGTTTGTTTGTTTATTAAAATATATTTTTATTGATTTCAGAGAGGAAAGGAGAGGGAGAGAGAGAAAGATCGATGATGAGAGAGAATCATTGATCGGCTGCCTCCTGCATGCCCCCCACTGGGGATCAAGCCTGCAAACCAGGCATGTACCCTTGACCGGAATCAAACCCGGGAACCTTTAGTCCGCAGGGTCCCCTCTATCCACCAAGTCAAACCGGCGAGGGCAGGGTTTCTTTAAAAGGGCACATGAAACAAGCCATCTGAGGGGAGTCCTCAGCGCCCTTGGGGAGGTGCAGGGGAAGGAAAAGGAACGTGTGAGTGACTGTGATCACTGGCATTGCTCCTGGGCTGCCTCCTTCCCACCATCAAACACTCGCAGAGGAACAGGTGCCCACAGTGAAACAGAGGCTCACAAACTAGGCTCCGAAAGCACCAGGTAGACTGGGTTTCCACGGTGAATGTCAACGCTGAACCACTCCTGAGGGCTGGGGAGGAGGCACAGGTGTTCACTAATCCCTTTAAAAAATATGTACAGATGCTGAGACACAATTCCTGTACCACACACAATGCAATGGTGTTTAGTACAGAGCCCTGCAACCATTACCACAATCAATTTTAGAAAATTTTAACCCCTTAAAAAGAACCCCAGACTCAGTAGCAGTTACTCCCCATTCCCATTCGATCTCCCTCCGCCCCCCACCCCCACCCTTAGGCATCCATGACTTACTTTCTGTCTCTACATTTGCCTATTCTGGACATGCCACATAAATGGAATCATAAAACATGTGACCATTTGTGTCTGGCTCCTTTTACTTAGCATGATGTCATCAAGGTTTATCCATGTTGGAACATGTATCAGTATTTCATTCCTTTTTATTACCCAATAATATTCCATTGTATGACTATATTCACATTCATTTATCCACTACCCACATTTACTAAGAAAACGTTATCTGAGGATATAGATAAGTGTTTAAAATTTTTACAGAGATTCCCTTTCAAATATGGTTAAAAAAAATGGGTAGACTAATTCTGCGTGACAAGCAAACATCACGTGAGCTTCACATTTCAGGGTCTGGGAATTAAGCTCTCTGGAGCCCAGCCCACTCATGTGTGCATGTCCGGTCGGCGGCTGGTTTGTGTCCCATCAGCAGAGCCGCGTGGCCACGACAGATCGTGACCATGCAGCCTGAAGAGCCGAAATTATCTATTACCTGGCCTTTTGCAAGAAAACGTTGCCAGCCGCTGATCTAGAAAATTTATTTAGAGGAATCACTCTTTTTCTGGTGATACAAAATAAGCAAGGCAGTAATGTACTAATAAAACAATTTACCAATAAACAGTCACTATAATTACTGAATTCTATAAATTTGAAAGGGTGGCTCTGTGCCAAATGTGTTTGATTTTAGATGGATAATCTTCCTCTAATGAGGCTAACTTTCCACTCATCTTACTTCTATTATTTCTAGGACATAGGAAAGAGATAAATATAGAAAAGAGATAAATTGAGGACTGTGGAGAGGAAAAACATCTTTCATCTTAGATATATAGCCTCCTGCACACTGTATGATTCCATTGGTATAAAGTTCATACACAGGCAAAACGAATGTAGGCTGTGGGACGCTAGGACAGCTGTGACCTGCCTGGGGAGGGCAGGGAACAGACGGGACAAGAGGGGGTACAGGGGGGCTGTCATATTCTCATTTTGGATCTGGGTGGAGATCACATGGGTGTGTTCAGGTGGTGAAAACCGACCTTGATGCAGGCTAACGACATTGTAGTTTTTATGACGTATGTGTGTCTCAGGCCCGGGCCGGGTGGCTCAGTGGGTTAGAGTGCCTGTACGCAAAGGTTGTGGCTTTCATCCCGGTCAAGAATGAACCAACGAATGCACAAATAAGTGGAGCTTCAAACTGATGTTTTCCCTCCCTCCCTCCAAAAAAAATCAAGCAATCAATAAAAACAGTATGGCTTTTGTTTTTCTAAACCTCACCCAAGGATATTTTCCACTGATTTTTAGAGAGAATGGAAGGGAGGGAGGAGGAGGAGGGAGGGGAGAGAAACAGATCAATTGGTTGGCTACTGCATGTGCCCCAGGGCCAAGATCAAACCTGCAAGGAGGTACATGATCTTGACCAGGAATCAAACCTGTGACCCTCTGGTCAGAGGGCCAACACTCCAGCCCCTGAGCCAAACCGGCTAGGGCAAAAAAAAAAAAGGATGTTTGAATGTCTAAAAATGGGTGGCCTCTCTTTCACTGGGCCTTGTGGCAGCTAAAGGGCTTAGTGTTTGTCCTCAGGTCTGAGGGGCTGAGATGAGTGGAACTAGAGGTCTGAGCCCAAACACTGCTCCGTGGTCTCACGCTGCACGACAGGGGTGCCAAGTCCCAGGGGAGAGCCTGGAGGGTCAGGCTGTTCCCATCCCAGGCCCCGACCCCCGGATCCTGCTGGCTTTAGAGCCCCTGAGTCCGGGGTTTTGGGGATCAGAGCAGGAACGCAGGCACACCAGCAGGCAGCGTGGGGCTGGCTGCAGCCAAGGAACCTTTTAACTCCTGAAGAATGCGAAGCTGGAGGCGTGAGCTGGAGCCCCGTGGTGGTAGGAAACGGAAAGTTCAGCTTCCCTAGCAGACCTCTGGTACCCCACAAGGAATTTATTTTCCTTGGGGTTAAGGTTAGAGAAACAACTGTTCATGACACGTGCTACAGACAGGAAAGCGGCCTTTATCCCGGGGTACGGGGACCACTGCAACAGGGTCTGTCACAGGGGAGAGACGCTGGGCTCAGCCTGAACACAACGAGGAAGAGTGGGAACGTGGCGCCGAGGAGCAGGGTGAGGGCTGTGGATGGAAAATCACCCAGGAAACATCGGGGGAAGGGGTTCCTGCTTAAGACTGGCCGGGCGATTAGACATCGCCTGGAGGTCGGAGGAGGGTGAGGAACCCCATCAGATTCAGAGGTGATCGGATATGGAGGAATGGGGGGCGGGGGGTGGTTCTGGTTGAGCTGGCTTAGCAGGAACCTGGCTAGAACCGGACCATGTGGAGACAGACACAGAGGCCCACAGGTCAGGGCTGGGCATGGGGGTAGTTGGGAGAAGGACTGCAGTTTGGTCAAGGAGGAACCCTCTATCATCAGAATTTTTAAGATGACGCTGAAAAATCAAATTACTCAGGAAACCATCTGCCTTCGTAGCTCTGTAAATGTACTTCCTTGTATTTTTCAAACCTGTCGTGTGTCCGCTGTGCATGGGGGCCCTGAGAGATGCTGGACTCACCAAGAGGACACTCCCCTGATGTTGGGGAGCCCAATGCAGTGGAGGTGAGAGGGCCAGTGACACCTGCTCTGGGCCTCGAGGGACCAGGAGGGAACCGTTTTTCACCTAAACTGGGAACAGGAGCCACCGCCCTGGTTGTAGAGGCGAGGCCTGACTCTAAATAAAAGATGAGAAAGGCTGGAACCTATTGACCCCTGGACCGGCTACTTCTCCAGAACGCCCAGGGAATCGCTCTCACATACTTCCTTCTTTCTTTATAGCCAACTCGGAGGAAGGAACGGTCTGTACAGACCAGGCCAACCCCCAATACTGCTTAGTGGCCTCGCAGGCCTGCTGTTCCCCTGGCCCGGAAGGTGCCCTTCCTGGCCTGTCTTCCTTTTAAAGGTGGTGAAAACACAGGCAGACACCTCTGCCGAATCTCTCTCCCACGTCATTCTTCTCCAAGGACTTGAAACCCCACTGAATGGAAGGATTTCTGAGACCGAACCCCTCGGACAAGATAAGTGGCAGCCCCGCCCAGTCTGTGGGACCCTCCCTGCCACAGGGCGACAGTCTCACGGGTGTGCTGACCTGGGGGAGCCCTGACTCTGGGGCAAGATGAAGGCAAGTATCAAAGCAGACGATGAATGTGGGATTGTTTCTTTTCACCGTGTTTTCTTAATAAAAAAAAATCAGTCTCTTCCTTGCTCACAGATGAAAAAACACACCAGTTTCTGGATCTGGCATTTCGAAGGCAGCTGAGGGGGTGGATGGAGAGAGGTTAAAGAAAGAACTGACGGGGGTGGAGGAGGCATCCACAGAACCCAGTGTCAGGGCTGCTCTGTGCCCCAGGGCAGGTGCGCAGGCTGAGCAGGCAGCTGGGGGGAGGGGAGGTAGAAAGGAGAGGGGAGGCGAAGGATCAGAAGAAAGTGCACAGGATGGAAAACAGTGACTCAAGGGGCATCAGGGGACAGGCGGGGAGCAGCCCCCTCCCCTCCCGTCACCCCCACCTCCTCTCAGAGCCATTCTCTGCTCTAAGGATAAGTGTGATGGGGACTTCTGGGTAAGATGCTATTGTAAGTTCATGCTCTGGACCTCTCCTTCAGCACCAAGTACATGGACACACACAGAGAAATACTAGAAAAGAGGGCATTTGAAGTGAGCCCACTTCCACACACAATGAACACCTCCCTGGGCTAGGGGTGGAGAAGAAACCCCGCTGCAGTTAGGGCCGCAGCTGCAGGCCTGCTGAGCACCAGGTCTGAAGCAGGCGAGGGGGCGGGCAGTTTCGGCTCCTGCAGCAAGAGAGGCTAACCATGGCCGAGCGAGGGAGGGGGTACAAGGAGGCTGTGGCCGACCCCCTCCCCCATCGCCAGAGGACCCCTTGCCCAGGCCACGGGACACATCCTGGGAGGTCCTGGGCCTCAGAGACTTCATCCACCTTCATTCTAGTCTGGAAAGGGGACTTGTGCTTCCCTGGCCCAAACCAGGAGTGGAACTCAGAAGCAGACACGGAGCAAGGAATGCGAACATCCCCGTCTCGAGAACCCTGGTGGCACCATGCCCCCCCCCCCAAGGGTTTGTTTCATCAGCTTTAACCCCCTGACTAAAGGCTGTCCAGATACAAAGGGAATCGCTGCTTTCCACCGAGAAACAACGTAGGGGTTGGAGAAGGCAGATGTGGGAGATGGAGCCCACTCACCCACCACGACCCCTTTTTGAGTGGGAATGCAGGGAGGGCTCCTCGCTCAGGAGACAGGAGGGCAGGGTGCTCCCCTGCGTGGGTGCCCCCCCACTGAAGTCTGAGTCCGCTCGTTTCTATGTGATGCGCTGAGCAAGCACATTCAATGGCATTTCGAGCCTGGTGAAGTTGTACATGGACATCAAATTCCTCTTGTTTTGTGAGCCGCAGAAATGAATGCCAGCATGAAAAAAAGTCCTCAGGCCCCTTGCAAACATCAATAGGAAGCAAATTACACGCCCAAGTAAAGATCCATGGGCTCTGGGGCGTCAAAAGGCATTTATTGCAAATTATAGGCTGGTCTGGAATGATTCAAGCTCTTCTTTCATCTTAATGGTACATCTGTGGGAGGGGCTTGCATCTCTCTGATGCTTTAAATTCATTCCAGGAGGTCAGCATCCAAGCTTCCTTACGCTGTCAATCACCATAGAAGTTGGTACTACAACTGAGAAGTTTCTTTCAGTGTGTCTTCCTATACGCAACAGTGTGCACACCTGGGCACCCTTCAGCTCACCGCTGCGTTGTGAGTGTCGGTGCTGTGCTGTGAGTGTCTGTGCTGTGTCTTAGTCACCATCTGGAACCACTATAATTTATGTCGACTTCCCTCCAGTTACTGGATGACTAGGTGTTTCTAGTCTTAGGTACTAATATTAACACTAACACCTATTATCCAGACACTGCGCGTGAGCGTTACTTCATTTAATACTCACAACAATGCTTACAGTGCTGTACACGGATCCTGTTTACAAGTGTGTTTTCTATGTGCCTATTAAAATTTTATTTTAATCCTCATAAAAACACTCAGAGGCAGAGATTACTGTCATCCTTATTTACGGGTACGGAAACCGAGGCTCAGAGGTTGAGTAACTTGCCCAAGGCACACAGCTGGTGGACAGCCATTTGAATTCAAGTACCACTGAGGCGTGGCCCATGGACTGGGAGGTTAGTACAAGGCCGGGGCAAAAGTAGGTTTACAGTCGTTCGTATGGAAAATATAAAATGAATCGATAAGAACACAAGAATAAACTCTGGGTTCTGCATACTCACAACGTAAACCTACTTTTGCTCCACCCTCTAATACCATTGCTCTACTGGGTTGAGCATTTTACAATTTTTCTAACAATGTAGCTTTTAAAATATGGATTCTTTCTTCAGGTAAATGAACACAGAAGGGAAATCATTGCTAGGTCAAGATTATAACTAGAAAAGCTTATCGATACATATTTGCCAAATTCATTTCCAAAAAAGACCACATAAACTTGCAGGTCGCAGACGAGATATGCGATTGCCATTTTCATTGCAACGCCCTTGCCAACCCTAGGTGTTGTGCTTGCCTTCATTAATAAGAAGGATCTAACAGAAAAAATATAAAAAAAAAAATAAGAAGGATTTTGTCTCCCATTGTTTTATTACCTTGAGACCATTTTTCTAGACGTTTCTTTACTAGTGGCATTTCATCTTTTGAGAGGGTGGGATATTTTTATGAGCTGGTGGGCAGATATGGCCCTTCAAAAGGAGACATAACACTTAGGAGGCCAGATACAGCTCGTGGAAAACAACGGCGGAGCACGAAGTCAGAGAATGGTGTTATGTTCTATTATAAATGCTTGTCAACATTTTGCTAACAATCTAGAGCTATCAGCAATCTACAGTTATTGTTATTTCTAACAATCTACAGTTCTCTCATTGGTTCGACCCCTAAACCAAGTGTTTCTATATAAACTGTCGTGGGGGCAGAGGGATCCCAGGAAAAAGTTCCTCTGTAGACAAAATTCAGCTTTCAAATGCATGAAAACAAAGACACACTTTTTAAAGCTCCTGGAACAGCCATTCTCAGAATCTTTTCAAAAATTTTGGTGGTGGGTAGTGTCACACTGTGAGACTGAGAGCAAGGTTTCCCTAATGCCTCTCCTACTGAATTACTGATGCTGCATTTTTAAAAATTGAAAATGACTGAAAAGGGGACAGATATGCATCCCTCATACATTAGCTAAAACTAGTACAAAACAAAACAAAAATTGTGTAACATATTTATACATGTAAAAGCCTAATATGCAAAGTGTCCCCCCAGGAGTTCGACCGACCGGGAGTTTGATTGCTCGCTATGACATGTGCTGACCACCAGGGGGTGGTGTGGAACGAAAGAAGGCCCCGGCTGGTGGCTGGCAGCTGCTAGGGACCCTACTTGTGCATAAATTTCGTGCACTGGGCCTCTAGTTTTTAAATATGTTAAAGTCTCATAGGAAAGTTTCAGTGGTTAAGAGGTTGAATGTAGGTTACCTGGACAATTTGATTAACTGAAACATTCCTGGAGAGCTGGTTTATATTGGATATTTTCTTAGAGTAATTGTTGATATTTTTTACAGCCTCACAAAGGACAGTATTCATTCTGAAAAGTGTATAAACTCAACTGAAGGGTAACCAACCAGCATCTAGAGCAATGGTTCTCAACCTTCCTAATGCCGCCACCCTTTAATACAGTTCCTCATGTTGTGGTGACCCCCAACCATAAAATTATTTTCGTTGCTACTTCATAACTGTAATTTTGCTACTGTTATGAATCATCATGTAAATATCTGATATGCAGGATGTATTTAGGCGACCCCTGGGAAAGGGTCATTCGACCCCCAAAGGGGTCGTGACCCACAGGTTGAGAACCGCTGATCTAGAGGGATTAGGGATCGTACTTCTTTTGTCTGGGCTCATAGCATCTCCGACTTCCAGTCACTGAATTCTATCTCCACCAGTTTGCTGAACAGACAGCACCCCGTTTAATGTGATGACACGTGGGGGCAGAATTCCAACACAATGACATCACACGTGTGGCATGTCCCCTCCACCACAGCATGGAGGAATGGTCACCCAGCTGTCCACTGTGTCTGTCAGGCCTTTCAAATCTCAGCAAATACACCTCCCCTCTGCACCCCTGCTTCCAACACAGCAACCTTCATTTTACTTGCCCTATAAACTAAGGCTCAGTGGAAGGTTTTATTTGAAGAAATATATATCTGATGCTAAACAAAAGTTTTAAAACCACTGGCCTAGACCCATAGTCTATTTTCTGAGAATAACAATTTCCAAGGAATTCACTTAGAAAGGTTGTTCAATTGAAGTAAAGTTATTTAAAACATGGGTTTCATTTTGTTGGGGTTTTGTTTGTTTGTTTGGTGTTTTTTGGTTTTGTTTTTTGTTTTTGGCTCTTCTTCTCAGATATATTTCTCCTGACCAATTTATTTGACTAGAAATTCCAAATTAGCTTTCTCTCCCAAATATCAGTGATAACAGTTACAATGATTACGCAGTGTGAAAATTATTGCTCATCTGGCATATTATGATTTGTTAACAGGCTAGTAATTACATTTAAACATGTCTGCATACACTGACAAAAATTACGCTAGAAATATGGGTAACACACCAATAATTTCCAGAGCTAGCACCTCTCCTATCTACTGTTCAGCCGCCACCCCCCACCCCGTGGGTGACATTAACATGAACACACAGAAATAAGTACCTGATATGCAGCAATATGATAGGATATGAGGAACAAGAAAATCCTGCACATTAAGATTGCTCCAGGATTCCTCCATTGTGCTCTTTAAAACAGTGCTTTTTTCACACCTCGCATGTCTACAGGCATTTACTAGGAAATGTAAAAAACATGGAAACGTGACTGGAATTTCACTGCAATGTGTGGTTTATGCAGGCAGACTCATCGCTCCACTGTCACAATTTGGAAAGCACACTCACAGATGTTGCCTGGCTTTATCCTCACAGCAATCATCGTGTGGGCGGCATGATTTCCATATGTAGCTTTCATGTTCCTATTTTAGGGGTGGGGAGAGTATCTGCAGAGAACGGCTACTTCGCTTGTTCCAGGTCCAGGACTGGAAGCTGAAACTGGAACCCAGGGCCCTGGCTTCCCGCCCAAACTACAGCCCACTGGATGGCGCTGTCCATCGGCTGGTGCAAGTGTCACTCCCACCCTTGAGGTTGAGAAGTTGATAGCTATTTGCATACTGGGCTCCAGAGCAGTTGTAGCCAGGCGTTACATGCCATTTCAACAGGAAAGCTGCCAAAGCTAGTAAGGGATGGCGGGGAAGGCGGAAAAAAGAGCGAAGGAGGCGTCTTTCACATGCAAGTGAGTGATGTGGCCCCACAATCTCCCTCTCCCCTCCTTTCACAATGCTCAGCCGCTCCCTGCGGGCACCATCGCCACGGTAGCCTGCGTGCTTGTTTGAAGGCCCTTCTAAATTAAACTTTCTTTTTATTGATTGGTTGATTTAAATGTTTGTATTGATTTTTAGAGAGAGAGGAAGGGAGAGGGAGAGAGAGAAACCTCGATGAAAGAGAAATGTTGGTTGGTTGGCTGCCTCCTGCACGCCCCCTACTGGGAATTGAGCCCGCAACCCAGGCATGTAGGGTGTGACTTGGGGAGGTTTTTTTTTGTTTGTTTGTTTGTTTAATATAGATACCTTATTGGCCCAGCCTCCTTTATCGAAAAGGCCACCCTTTCCTCCACTGATCAGCAGTTGAAGACAGAGCTTTACTATAGAAAAGTGGACCTTACATGTACACAGAAAAAGCTCCCAACGACCCAAGTTTTCAGCCTTCCTTTCCCCTACGTATCCTGGCGTGATTCCTATATGAATAGGAAGCATAAGTCTCAGGATGGAAGGCCCTGTACTCAACTTCACCACTTCATTAAGTGATGTAACATTATTATTTTCCCTGATTGGTAGGCTTTAGACCACAGAACACGAGGGTACGATTTTTAAATCATCTCAAAATGAAGTGATGGCAATGTCATTCTGTACCAGTGTACAAGGAACTCCTGCTGTACTTCTCAGAGCCCATTTCTTACATTTGATTTTAGAAACATCCCTACTTCGTTAACTCCACATCAGCTATTTCCAGAGAGCTGTGCTAGGGGACAGTGACTGGCTGAATGGGTGAGAACTAATCAGATTCCTGCGGTGCAAGCCTCCTTGGTCTTTGATATGCTAACGGAAGATATGCATTTCTGAGAGAGCACCTGGGCTCCCACTGGGTAAATCCTGGATTCCTCCTCACTGGCAACACTGACAGCATCACCAAGCAGGAGCTGGGGAAAATGCTAACCTCGACAGGCACGCCACCTCTGTTCTCTTTTTTTCAATGTGGTCCAGTACATCAATCCTTTCCTTTGTGTTTGGTGCTTTTTTTGTTTTATGTAGAGTTTTTACCCACATAATAGTCTTCTGGAACGTGACCGCTTTCCTTCCTCCCCCCGCCCCCCCATCAACTCACGGAGACTTTGCTTACATCACAGTCCTGACATGAAATCAGATTTTGGGATTTCTTCCCATCTGATCTCCATGTCTAAGATGAAATATTTTCAAATATTTCTTTGATGAACATCATATTGCCGTTTCAACCTCTATGTGCTGTTACGGGGGATCCACTGCTTTATTTCCATGAAACCTTGAGAGGGCAGAGGGCAGGGTGGGGAG
Source organism: Myotis davidii (assembly GCF_000327345.1). NCBI lineage: Eukaryota > Metazoa > Chordata > Mammalia > Chiroptera > Vespertilionidae > Myotis > Myotis davidii. The sequence continues at coordinate 1,571,159 of NW_006300363.1, read as the reverse complement.
AGGGAACGGTGAGGTCCTGGATAGGAGGAGAGTAGAAACAGTGGATTCTTGGACCAAAAAACTATAACCTACCAGGTCCATTTCCCCTTTCACTGGGAATTCTGCCAAGGGCATCAAGAGTGGGTGCAAAGCATGGCCTCGGGGACAGACCTGCATGTGGCCTGGTAGGACCTTTGGCCAGTTAAGGGACTGACACCTGCTTCCTTAACACCCACAATTTGGTAACAGCCCACCAGCAGGGGTCAGGCTCCCCTACCACACAGAGGGCCTCTCCAGCTATGGGGTTATAGGCTGGAATGCTCCGAAGTTGACTGGTGAGGCTGCATAAAGTAACACCCAACTTGCCTTCCTACGCAGTCACCTCAGGACCCCATTTCCTATTTGCTCAATAGTGCATTTTACTAAAGCAATTCGTTGCTGATATTTAGACTGAAATGTTCATGCTGAGCTAGAGGAATGATTGGAGAAAGTTCTCTGTGTCAGAGAACTTTCCCTTGATATTTACTTACATGAGCAGAAGGGTCTGTCTTTTCCACATTTTCCACAGCGAGTACAGGATGTACTCCCACGTGCCATGGAAAATGTTTAAACGTTTTGTAACGTGATGATTGTATTTTCTAATATTTCCATGTAGGCTTCAATGATCTACGTGGTAACTTCTGTCTTTCGAAATTACAAAACATCCTTTCATTAAGCCTCTTCCCCCAAACACAGACTCTCTGCATCCCTGGGAGGCTGGTGAGAGGCGCGCTGCCCAGACTCCCCAACCCCGAGCTCCCTGCCTTACTGCACGGAATTTACTAAACACTACCATGTTCTAAAATAGTTCATCTTAATTCAGTTTCTTAGCAAAGAAAAACCGGTGTCACAGAGGAGTCTGAAAAACCTATTTGTACTTTAAGTTTGAGGGTGGCTCTCATTCAGGACATGTTGCTAAACTAGTCTAATAAATGAGGATATTTCTTGTTGATGAGATACAACTATACTTGCATCAATTACCTTTTCCTTTAAAAAAAAAAGATTCCCCTCATTACTCTAAGGCTCATCAAATACAACATTCAAGAGGGGAAAGTTTTTATTACCCCAAAGTGGGGAAAGCTGTTGTTTCACAGCTGGGTGGGCCCATGGCCCTTCTTGGGGCTCCCTTTCCAGCCCCTCAACTAAGCTCTCACTCAAATATGGACAGATAATCCCTCGGTATATAAGTCACCTGAGCACCAGGACTGTGATTGCTGACTTTGATTTCCTAGTCATCTATGGTCTCAAAAGAAGCATTAAAACGAAGACACACCTATAGTGGGCAGATCAGTGGGCTACAGTGGAGTCCTTAGTAGCATAGAAGACAGGTTCCAGATGTTTCCATGTACCGCTATCCACCTACCAAGGTGTTGGGAGAATATCTGAAGAAGTACCACCCCAGCAGGGGTCCGCACCACCCCAGGGCAGGAAATGGGACCACCCGCTGCAAACCTGAGGCTGCAAGTCCTGAGGCCACTGCTGCCCTACAGCCCCCGCTCGCTGCCAGAGCAATGCCCTTCGCCTTCACTGTGCAGAGGAAATCCCACAGCACCGCCCGGGATTCCATCTTCTGCTCCAAGGCTTTGCGCTGACGCTGGGATGAAAGCTCAGGTGGGCACCTCAGAGAACAGGCCTCCTGGGCCACTGCTGGGTGAGGCAGGGAAAGGTCAGGAAATGTAAATGGAGAAGAGACAATGCGCACTGAATCCCTGCAGCTCTCCCCGCCGGAGGGCCCTGAGAACTCAGTCTTTGCAGAGCTGGGCTGCGGACTGGGATCCGGGGGCTGCAGCGCTCCAGTGGAATCCGTGCTGAGTGAGAAGGACCTCCCGGGGACCCCCGCTTTACTCCCACTAGTATTTCCCCCCATTGTACAGACCGGCACCGGGGGCTTCCAGGGTAGGAAATGACTGAAAGTCACACCAGTAGTGAGTATTGGGGCCACAATCACAACGGTTTTTTCACTCCTAAAGCCTCCATTCTCTTCACTGGGGCACCAGTCTTTTTAGAGTGCTTTCTGTAGAGCAGCGGTTCTCAACCTGTGGGTCGCGACCCCTTTGACGGTCGAACGACCCTTTCACAGGGGTCGCCTAAGACCATCCTGCATATCAGATAGTTACATGACGATTCATAACAGTAGCAACATTACAGTTATGAAGTAGCAACGAAAATAATGTTATGGTTGGGTCACAACATGAGGAACTGTATTTAATGACAGATTTAGAGGAGCATAGTAGACAAAGGTCAACCGTCACTTCTTTCGAGCAGCACTTCCCAACAGAAATACAGTATGAGCCATGTGGATAATTTCAATTTTTTCTACTGGCCACATTTAAAAGGTAAAAAGAAACCAGTACAATTTCAATGACATATTTTATTTAATATTTCTAAAGTACTATCACTTCCATACATGGTCAATGCAAGGAATTGTTAACGGTATCTTGCACCCTTTTGTTTATGCGAAGTCTTTGAAATGTGATGCATATTTTTCATGGCAGAACCGAAACCTCCATTCAGACAGGTCACATCGCGAGTGCTCCCACACTCATGGGCTCTGTGGCTCCTCGACTGGACAGCACAGCCTGCCAGCATGTCATGCTTGGCCTAGAGTCTTGATTAATCAGACCCTAAGTCAATGGGGCAAAGACAATAATGTTTTTCATGGCCTTTCCTATCTTATGACATCAAGCGTCAAATCTGTAGAAAACGGAAATTTTTAAAAAGCTTACAGGATTTGGAAGCAACCAATATGTCCCTAGGTAGATGAATGGATAAACAAACTGTGGCACATCCAAATGATGGCCTATCTATATATATATAAAAGGCTAATATGCTAAGTGTCCGACCTTCTGACTGGTCGCTATGATGAGCACTGACCACCAGGGGGCAGACACTCAATGCAGGAGCTTCCCCCTCATGGCCAGTGTGCTCCCACAGGGGGAGCGCTGGGCTCACCTTACTCTGTACCCTATATAATAAAAGCCTAATATGCTAAGTGTCCGGTCATCTGGTCATCCATTCAACCAACCAAAGCATAATATGCTAATGGTATTCTAAGGCACTCAACCACTCACTATGATGTGCACTGACCACCAGGGGGCAGATGCTCTGACTGGTAGGATTTGCTTGCTGCTCGGGTCCAGTCAATCGGGAATGAGTGAGACGGGCCGGACATGCCCTGGAGCCCTCCCATGGTCCCTCCCTGGCCCCAGTTCTGCACCGGTGGGATCCCTGAGCCTGGCCTGTGCCCTCTCGCAATCCGGGACCCCTCGGGGGATGTCAGATGCTGGGGTCCGACCCCAACAGGTCCAGGGATCCC
>NW_006300363.1:1564962-1567707 GCF_000327345.1 Myotis davidii | reverse complement strand
CTATCAATCTCTATTCCAAAGGTTAGGGCGTTTCTTATCTCCATTCCAGGGAGTAAAGATTATGTAGCTTAAGCATGATTGTTCATAGTTAAAGTGATTAATTACCCGCCTGGCCCTTAGTTAGGGGTTTTATTCCCTCCCTAACTTCAGGGGGAAATCCCTACCTGGGGAAACAACCTTTCTCAGAGAGGTGACCTTGGTTAAAACACATAGTGCCAAGAAGGTGAGCAAACATATTAAGAACAGTATGCCATATATGCCAGGTCCCTTGAAACAGCAAGGATGGACTGGCTCCCGGCAGTCAGAGAGCCTGTTTTGGCCCGATCCTGCAGGCCAGGCCAAGAGACCTCACTGGTGCATGACTTCATGCACCAGCCTCTAGTCCTATATAATAAAAGCCTAATATGCAAATTGACCGAACAGCGATATGACCGGTTGCTATGACACTCACTGACCACTAGGGGCAGACATTCAATGCAGGAGCTGCCCCCTGGTGGTCAGTGTGCTTCCATAGGGGGAGCGCTGCTCAGCCAGAAGCCAGGCTCACAGCTGGCGAGCGAAGTGGCCGTGGCAGGAACCTCTCCCGCCTCCGCGGCAGGTGGACATCCCTCGAGGGGTCCTGGATTGCAAGAGGGCACAGGCCGGGCTAAGGGACTACCCCCTGCCCCTGCCATGTGCACGAATTTCGTGTACCTGGCCTCTAGTGATACTATAATGATAGACACATGTAAAATCTATCAAAACCCACAGAACTACATACATCATAAAGAGTGAACCCTAATATAAACTATGGACTTTAGTTAATAATATATCAATATTGATAACAGAGTATGATACTAATCTATAACTATACTAATTTATGATTATAACACAGTATGATGCTAATACAAGTTGTTAATAAAACAGAAAGTTGCATGTTAATATAGGAACTCTGTATTGCCACTCAATTTTTCTATAAACCTAAAACAACTGCTCTTAAAAAACAGTCTGTTAATTTTTTAAAAAGTGTACAGGATGATGTAACTGCCACAGTTGCTGGTCCTTCCACCAGACATCATGGGAAAGGGCCATAATTCCATTCTGAATAAAAAAAACACCTTCTGTATAAAAATCTACCAAGCTAACTAATGTCTGGGCACCCACTCTGTGCAGAGGAGATAATGCAAGTTGGACACACGTCAGCCGTCCACAGTGACTCCCAGGCGGGAGCCAGTCCCATCCTGGCTCAGATGCCTGTTGCCAAGCTGTGTGCCATGGACAATTACTTGCTCTGTCCTCACTTTGGTCATCTCTAAAATGGAGATCACAACAGAAGCTTTTACGGTTGCTGTTCTTCTTAAAGCGTTTCTCACAAGGGTTGGCATGGAGTATTTTTTGATGTTACTTATTATTTTCACATATACAGGCAGTCCTCAGGTTACACTGGACTCGATGTATGTCGTTTCGTGGTTACGTCGCCATCTCCCATTTATTTATATATAAAAAAAGAAGTTCCGTCATCTTGACGTATGTAAATATGTGCTTTATGTTTCTTATTATTTATTTACCACAAGCAAAGGTCAGGAATTGTTATCTTTCTTTTAAATGTCTTTTACCATTTCACTTCATTACTGCTGTGTATGTGCTCCATGTGAGTGACAAAGGTGCTTATGTAGGTGGGTTCCGACTTGCGGCGAAAATCGCGTTACCTCGCACTGTAGGAACGGATCTCCGACATAACCCGAGGGCCTACTGTACTGGAACATCTGTTCCTGGTGTTACTATGATTGTTTTCACATACACTGGAATATCTGAGAACACCAGAGGGTGGACACAAAAGGCTCATGGGGCCTAAAAAATGTGGGTGAGCCACTGATAAGGGGGAAATGGACTCCTAGAGTGGCTTTCCTCCCATTTGTCCTCACCACGCTCTGGGTTCCTGCAAGGTCTCCTTCCCAGGTTGCCCTAAACACCTCTCAGTAACTGCTATTCTCCCCCTACCTCCATCCCCCATCCCCCAAAGCTTTAAGCAAGAAGGAAGAGGAAGGTGGCTGCTATGCTGGCTAAAACACTGAAGAGTTCACCACCTTTTTCTGGGGCAGAAACCTTCTGAATTAGGGCAGAGAGGTCCTATGGACATACCTATTCTTTTGTTGTTGTTTTTTACAATTTTTAAAAACGGTGGTAAAAGATTTATAACAAACTTTATTATTTTAACCATTTTTAAGTGTACAGCTCAGTGACATTAAGGACATTCACCCTGCCTAGCAACCATGTCCACCATCCCTCTCCAGAACTTTTGCATCTTCCCCAGCTGAAACGCCGTATCAATTAGACCTTACGTCTTCTTTCTCCTCTCCCGGCGCCAGCCCTGTTCTAAGAATTTGACTGCGCTAGGCATAGCCTGTCAGTGCAATCATACAGTCTGGGTCCTTCTGTGACTGGCTTTTTTATTTAGCATGATGTCTTCCAGGTTCATCCATGCCGTAGCATGTGTCAGAAAGCCCTCCCGTCTTCATGCTGAATACTGTTCCTCTGTATGGATAGACCCCATTGGGCTTATCCATTCATTCACTGATGGACACCTGGGCTGCTTCCAACCTTTTGCCTATTGTGACGAATGCTTCCATAAACATGCATGTGCAAAAACCCCAATACCCTGCTTTTATTTCTTTTGGGTATATACCCCCAAATGGAAATGTTGGATCATCCACCCTATTATTCAGAGCAGTGTTATCCCTGGGTGTGGAAAGGACACCCAGTGAA
>NW_006300363.1:1553621-1564729 GCF_000327345.1 Myotis davidii | reverse complement strand
CCGATTAGAAGACACATTCCCAGTGGCAGGGTCAAAGCTAACCCGGCTGAAGGGTAAAACGCAGCGCCCTCTGCCTGTACCCTTGTGATCTTTGTAACTCAAAGTAGCATCGAGCTGTACTGCATGGAGGCTGACAAGGAAGCAGGATTTCATTAAAACAGGATAATGAATTCTGTCCTCGACACGTTAAACTTCCGCTCTATCGGTAAACACAAGAGCTATCATTAATCTTGACTGAATTAAACGGCATGTGAAAAAGATCATTTCTGCAGATTTTACCTGCTACCACCTTATCAGATTAATCTCATCAGTCTAATTTAACAGGCTGCAGAATCACTCAAAACGATATGCTTTGAGGAAAACAGTAGCTCTTGCTCTCCGTGGGCCCACCTTTTCATGCAGTTGTCTCCTTAGTACTTCAACCCCCAGCAGGCTTTGGATGAATCACTATTTAAATGGGGAAACTTGCAGGGAAAACCTGGAGGGTCAGGAAGTGAGCAGAGAGAAAGGACGCACTGTTTTGAGAAGACGGCCAACAATCTCCCTGGACCGATGGCTGACTTCTTGAAGATGGAGGTCCTCAAACTCCCTATCGCACCCCCTACCTGTCAGGCCTCAGCCAGGTTAGCCCAGAATTAATTACCCCAAGTGCTTTGAAAACCTCCAAGACCTGGTGCCAACCCAAAACCAAGTGGAAGGAAAATATCAGAGATGGGGCTGGTGATATTTTTAAGTTCTCCAAGAACAGCCTGAATTAAAGAAGCACAGAGCTGGGAGGAAATTTATACTTTGTCTGAATGGTGTTATATTGCTTACAAATGGCCTCATTTGACCCTCTCCATAATGCAGTGTGGTCAGATGGGCTCATGCTGTTATGCCTGTTTTGCAGATGGGGAAATGGCGACTCTGAGAGCTTGGGTGACCTACCTAGAGTCCCACACCCAACTTGGGGCTGCACAGTGACAGCCCACTTCTTCCCTCTACATCCTGGCAAAACTCTCTGGCAAAAATCAGAAATTCACCCTAGGCTGTTTGGCTCAGTGGATAGAGTGTTGGCCCATGGACTGAAGAGTCCTGGGTTCGATTCCAGTCAAGGGCACATACCTGGCCCTAGTTGGGGTGCATGTGCAAGGCAACCAATCCATGTGTCTCTCTCACATGGATGTTTCTCTCTGTCTCTTCCCCTTCCTTCTACTCTAAAAATCAATGGAAAAATATCCTCGGGTGAAGATTAACAACAACAAAAAATCAGAAATTCCCTCCTAAAGAACGCGCTGGTGATGGGTTTGAAATGAAGACAACCTCTTCTATTTTCCTGAGCCTTACAATACTTACGAAATGTTCCTATTTTTTTTTTTTTGTAGAAATGGCTTCAACTTCAGTTTGTATTTTACATTTTAAATTGTATTCTTTTTTCTCGATTTCCTCTGGGCTCAGCCGAGGCCCTCCCTGACAACTGCTTCCGCGTTCTGATTTAGCTGCTATGCAGCTCCCCTGGGCACTCGAATGCGACGGTCCTCCGCCAGCCATCAGCGGGAGAATCGCTCTCTGCCAAGCACACCCACACGCTCAGCTCCCCGATTGGTAAATGACTGTCATACTGCTCACATGGGAGAGGACCTCCTCATGTATGAGGAAGAGCCCACATCCTAATCAACCTTCAACTCCAAATCTGGACCAGAGACCACGCGGCTGTGAGGCCCGCCACGATGTTTTAGAGCACTCGTTTCTATGCACCAAGCCTCTGTGGCCGTCTTACAGCTCAGAGCTTATTAAAACAAAAGGGGGAAAGTGACACTTAAATACACCAGAAACAGTGAATTCCCAAATCTACCTGCCCCAGAGGCCAGGACTCATTTGATCTGAAACTGGTTGACTCACACCAGAGCCTGGAGCCCAATTAGCACAGTGCACGCACAGGGGAAACGATGCTGAGAACACTGAGATCCACTTCTAAGCTGTTTACTTGAAACAATCCTGGGGTGGTTGTGCTTTTTTTGGTGCTTTTTGACTGGCTTAATCCTTAAATAAACTCATTCCAAAAGGACTTGTTAACGTCTACCCTAGACGGATTATAATGAAGATTTGCACAAGTATCACTCGAAATTCTCAGTAAGAGAGCTTCCACTGGCAGCGTTTCTCCAGCTCTGTCCCCACCTGGCTGGCTGCGTGTCTCTGGATGAACAATCTGGAACCTCTCTGAGCCTCCGTTTCCCAAACTTTAAGACGAGGCGCCAGAGGGCCTCTGTGCCTCATTCCTGCCGGAACAGGCTCTGATGCGAGGACTCTTTGCCCCAATCCTTTATGGTCTCTCACAAAAGCTTTGATGGATTCCAATGTGTGGGTCCCTGAGCTGTGCCTCTGAGCCCAGAGGGATGCTTAACAGGCCGTCACAGCGAGGGAGAGCGTCTCCAGCACTGAGCCCCACCTGAGCCTTGCTCGGTTCTAGCCAGCACTGCTTCCGCTTGGCAGGGGACCCATTCACTTTCTCTAGTAAGAGGACTTAGAAGGATCCTCAAGAGCACGCCCAGCCTGTGGTGAGCCTATCCGAGCTGCACAGCGGGAGGGCCCACACCTGGTCTCTAACCGAGCCCCTGGCTGTCCTTCCTTTCCCTCCACTTGCTTGGTCCCCACCCCAGGTGTGGGCTTTACTGACTTTCACCTGAGCAACTGCGATGGCCCACTGCCCACTGCTGCTCTCACCTTCTCTCTTGCCCATTCTCCCTTTTCTTCTTTCTCAGGGCTGTAGTCAGGATCATTTGTTTGTTTGTTTTTAATACTCACCTGAAGATATATATCTATATAAATTTTAGAGAGAGAGGAAGGGAGAGGGGGAGAGCATCCGGGACCTTGGGGCATCTGTCCGCATATGAACTCAAAACACTGCTGTCTAGTAAACGTCCCCTCACATGCCTGCGGACAACCTGCCAAGGTGGGTCTCATTCATTAGGGAAACAAATACTGGGGAAAATGTTTCCAATTTTGAAAATATGACACGAACAACCCTTGGGCCTGCTGAAGAAATCTCTGTGGGCTCCACTACAATGCACCCTAAAAGAGGCATTAACCTTTGCTAAAATTGCTCAAAAAAGTCTACCTCCCCCCCCCAAATAAAAGATAAACCATATTTTGGTTTCTACTCCATGAAGAGAGCTGTTACACCAACAATTATAATGAATATATGCATTTGAAAAATCCTAATGAATAATCTTCCCTCCTCCTCCCCAAATTTTAAGACATGCATAACACATTCAACGGCGTACATCATTTTCTGCGTCAGATTCCACATCCATTCAAAGAGTAACTATGGGAGCGGGAGTGAAATGTCTAAGAAATGTCAAGCAGGAAGCTGCTATTGTAAGTAGAGTGCATGAAGAAAAGCTATTACTAGCAATTTTAGAATTCCAATTTGTATTAAGTTGTCTGGCTCGGTGCAACTTGCTTCACAGGGAGGTGTCTCCGAATAATTCATTATGTATCTTCCTCAAGTCCCTTAAAACAATCATAGACTGTAGAAACTTTTCTACCCTTTCATTGAGTCCTACCCATCCCTTTCCCCCAGTGGAAGCAATGCACCTGGAAGAACAGGGGACGGAAGTCACCCACTAACCTCTGAAGAGCTTTGGAGACCAGAAGCTTACGACTTGGTAAAACCACCTGGTCCGGTCCTCGAGCTGCTGCTTCCTTCTTCCCCCGCCCTGGTCCTGCCTGGCCTTTCCCTGGGGATCACCCACTGCCTATCAAATGTCTAAAAACAGCTTTGAGCTCTTCCAACTGTCTCTTTCTTGGGTCAAATATTTCCATTTCTGAGTCCACTCTGCCATAATCTCTTTGAATAATGTATTGTGGACTACAATGGCGTTGGATAGCTTTGGTCACTAATGCCCATGAAAACTACTGTCTTTACTTTTTTTTTTTTAAGATCCTTCTCGGAGCACATATATTAACTCATTGGTATCAGCCCCAGGGGCAGATGCCTACTTAATAGATGTTCCTATTCTTCCATTTTGAAAGTACCTTTCAGCAAAAGCCCCAAATGTGTTCAAAATGGGGAGCGTGCAGGCAGCCGACAGAAACTCGAAGGTGTTCCCTGCACAGAGGCAGCTCAGGGGAAAGAATGCCCGCCTCCGGGGCCGGCTCCAGGGATGTCTCCCCACGCTGAGCTGAGCTGAGCTGGAGCAATGCCTTCCTTTTTCCAGAACGTTGTTCTTAAGAAAAACCGGTAGCGATCGAAAATTCATTTGGCCAAACAAAGGAGAAGGCTATTTGATGACAGGAACCAAAAAATAATTAGCTGCGTCCATCGCCAAGGTGTGACAAAGGAAACACTCTATGAGTTCCTCTTGGATTCCACACGGTTTTCATCTTAAACAGCCACCTGAGGGGAAACCTAAGGACAGTCTAAAATTACTACGGAAACAGTCTGTCATCGGGCGTAGCTCCTAACAGATGTGCCAGTAACAACACTAATTTAAATCCAAAGACTTCCTGTCCCCGTAACTCAGAGGAGAGCCGGGAGGCGTGGTTCCGCCGTAGTGTAATGGCTCTTACAAGTACACGAGGCGATGGGCACCACACGGCCTCGACATTTCTCCGGTAAAGTTAGAAACTAAGCTTTTTGACAAGATACACTTCCCAGGAGGAACACTTGATAAGACCTCTGTAAAGAGGATCTGCCACATTGGAGGCAGCAATCTGGCTCCTCTGTCCAAAGGTGACCCAGGGACACGGAGGGATGAGCAACACCAAAGGAAGTTAAGGAGGAAAGCATCGCTCCGCCAGGATTCTGCAAGATGGCGGGAAAGCACGTTCTCGGTGGGGAGGGATCTGTAGGGGGCGGTTTCCGTCCAGGAGGTCTCCTGTGCTGCAGCCCAGAAGTCGGCTGTCAAAGAGGGTGACACACACTCTACATGGCTCCACCCCATCCATCATGCCTCCCAATCGGAAGGAAGAGCAGCCCTTCCTGAGCACCTGTCTCACTTAAAGTGCTGAGCCCTGGCCGGGTGCTCGGTGGTTAGAGCATTGGCCCTCGGACCGAAGGGTTCGATTCCCGGTCAGGGTTAGAGGCCCTACCAGAGGAAGTCCAAGTGGAACCTGCACAACTACTGACTATCAATCTGTATGAAGTTTGCTGTGTCTGTCCCCTTTTTGGTGCTGATTGAAAGTGGGTGGCTAGAACACAGTCACATCTATTGTTGCCCACATCACCCGCCTCTCCCCAAGATTTCCGTTTCCTGAGAGGGGTCTGGGCCTCAAGTGAGTCCTATTCCAAAGTGGAAGGGAATGATCGGCTGGACAGTGTGGGGTCCTGGCCAGTCCTCATCCCCTGTTTTCATCAGCCACAGAAGCAAATCAGCATTTTATGGACTAAGGCTTGTTTTTAGTTGGTTATTTTTTAAACCAATGTGTATACAAATATTTCTAACCTGTCTGTAAGTACCCTGCTTTCTTACACAGAATACATAAATATAATTAAACATGTTCTCAATGGTCACCATGACAACCCCGAATCCGTGTTTATAGTATTCTACTCCACTGTGATGGGGTCTGTGAGCTATCCAGGGCTTTTGTTTCTACGCTGTGTGGCCTTGAGCGGTCTCATTTCCTTATTGGGCTTGTTGAAATTCAGTCCTTCCCTGGCTGGTGTGGCTCAGTTGGTTGAGCATCACCTGCTGCACCATAAGGTCACCAGTTTGATTCGGGGTCAGGGCACATGTCCAGGTTGTGGGTTCAGTCCCCAGTCAGGGCTCGTAAGGGAGGCAACTAAATGATGGTTCTCTCTCACATCCATGTTTCTCTCTCTCTCATTCTCCCTTCCCCTCTCTCTAAAAATTAAATAAAAATATATTTAGCCTAGCTGGTGTGGCTCAGTGGTTGAGCATTGACCCACGAACCAGGTCATGGTTTCATTCCAGGTCAGGGCATATACCTAGGATTTTGGGCTTGATTCTGAAAATCAAGTAGGGGGCGTGCAGGAGGCAGCCGATCAATGATTCTCTTTCATCATTGATGTTTCCATCTCTCGCTCCCTCTCCCTTCCTCTCTGAAATCAATAAAAACATATTTTCAAAAACATATATAAAAAAAGAAATTTAGTCCTTTTCTCAATGAGTCTACTGCCTTCCTGAACAAAACCTTTGACACAGGGAGCCAGAGGATGGGCTCCTTTTGGGTAATGGATTCTGGGCACTGGCTACTTGTATAGAGCAGGGTGCATGGGCCTCATCCCAGCACTTACGCTGCCCCGTCTGGCATCCACAGCGCTGCACTGTGAGCCCCCAGGAATGCTAGCAGAGAAGCTGGAATGTGCTGGTTTCTTTCAAATAACATCCAAAGCCTCATCTCACAGTGACATCTTTTAGTATCTTACAGTTTCTCCTTATGTAAATGAGACATCGAGTAGGGTTTTGGTGAGAAGAGCAAGAAGGAGACACACGGTGTTTCAAGGTTGCCAGGAAGCCACGAGACATGGGCATTCTGTGGAACATTCAATTAGTACACTTGAACTGTTGGAAAAGAAAACCCCCAATTACAGTTCACATGTCACCTTCAGCTCCATTCACCGGTCAGAAACCTGCCGCTATCAAAGAGAAAAGGCAGGTGACCATGTAGGAGGCAAAGTTCATACATCGTCAGGTGCTAAGTCAAGCATATTGTGCTAAACATTTTACTAACTATCAAAAGAGTAGAAATTACAGAAGTGTGTGGCTTTGGCAACTGTGTGAAAATAATAGGATAAATCGACTTTAATTGGATGCCTACAGATGAAGCAATCATTGACGGTTTAGCTGGAACTCCAAGCTATGTTATAACTATTACATTTTCCAAGTACAGAAGGATCTTGGAAAGATCTCATTGACTCATCAAATGCTACGTTTAACATGCTGCCCCTGTTCTGAGAAATTGACAGTCACACACTAGAATAATCATGACCTGCCGAATATAATTTTAATTCAATAAAACAAAAAGAACAGGCATTAACCTGTACCTTGTCATGTAATAGCATGATGGTGTTTTTCAAGGGAAGCAGACACAAGGTGTTAGTCTCTCTGAGCTGCTCCCACTGATCTTCCCAGCCTTCACCGAACACTGCCCAACCATCTGAATAGTTCTCACACTTCCTAACATGGTGCCTCTGCCCAGAATGCTCTGTCCTTGGCCACAGTGTCCCCTCACCCAAGTCTTCCTGTAGCATCTTCCCAGGTCCTTCGTACCTGCTCTCTTTTCCAAGAAGCCTTCCTCGGGCAGAGGGAACCCCCCAGCTCTCACCTCCACAGCACTCGGCACGTCTAGTGTCCTGGCTTTCTCGTAGCCCAGGGGTTTACCAGTTGCCCGTCTATCTACATACGAGAAGCTCTTTAGGCTGAGTACCACCACTGAATGTCCACAAAGCTTGAGCATGGAATGATGTGAGTAAATGTGACCTGAGTCAACTAACTGCAAACTGTGCCATGGAAATCCTAGACATAATAAACAGGAAAGAAGATTCTATTTCTAAGACTGTCTGATACACCACCCTGTGATTATCTTTAAGGTTAGGAAAAGAGTTTGGCTTAACTCTGTATAAACTTTTAACATGTTAACTATTAAGTTTTAAAGGCATGGAATGACTTTTCTCTGCCCTGTGGCTTTGTACAGGACCATTAATAACTGTGACACAAGCTTAGGGCCCCTGTAAATGCCTGGCACTAAACTCCTACCATGGGATTCCACTTGGTGCCTTATTATCAACCTCACTTAGAACAAATATGGTCAAAGTGTCTATGAAAATCTCCCGTGAGACCCAAAAATGTTTCAGGGTCTCATGCAAGCTTAGGCCTTTGACATTTAGTTGATAATCAAGAGGCACACATGGATGGAAAATCTGAACAGACTCAGAGAGTTTTAAACAACAGAATTACACATTTTACAGGGCACATATTTTTCTGAAACCCCCAATACAGATAAGTAAATATCAAATGGCAATACTTTTCCTTGGTTTTCGGCATCACTGGTCACCTCCCTGTGTGGCTTTTGTATGTATACAGTCGACACCAGAGTCACACACGCTGCGCTTCTGAAAGGCTGGGACATGGTGGGAGGGGGGTGGGGGTTCAGCGGCCGGCCCTGCCTCCCACACAGACTCCTGTCTCAGAGCCGCATGTGCCAGCTGCTGCCCCGGATGCGACTCAGGACAGTGGGAACTAGTTCTCCTTCCACATCCACGCCCAGAAGGGCAAACCAGCTTGACTCTCCGTCAACTGCTCGCTGTTGCAGAAATTAATTCAAGCCACAGAGGGAAAAAAATGAGAGAGCTATGCCTCCCGAATCTGTTGGTCTCCCTTGGCTCTGCTGAGGTTCCGCAGTCCCTCTGAAGAACCCGAGGGGGAGGAGCACATGGGACAGGCACAGCGCCTTCCCCAAGACCACACTGCACCCTCCCTCACCTGCAACGCAGAAACACACAGGACAGATTGAAATCGCGTTAAGAAACAAACCCACCCTCGCGTCCACATCTTGACTCAGCGAACCCTCTCACTAGAACTATTATAAGAAATAAGCCAAACTCTTTTGAGAGTCTCATCTAGACCTTGGCCTTCCCTGCCGTAGTCACTAACCAGCATGTGGTGACCCGAGAATAGATGCACGAGGGAAAACTCGGAACAGCCACTTCCGACCTCTGTAGAGTTCTACTAAACTCTGGCCCACGCCTCGTCTTACTGTGCTCTCACGGCAGGGTAGGGCAGGAGAGGGGCTGCCATTTTTCCTCATGGAGAAAACCAAGGCTCAGAGGGTTTAGCGTGAAATGCACAAGGAAACACAACCAGTGATTGCCAGACCCAGAGGTCCAAGGCCACACTGGTAACTACCCCTGACCATGCACCTGTCACATGCCAGCGCAGTCCAGCGCCACAAGGGAGGCCTGCCATCCCTCTGTCACGGGGCAGGAGGACCCATGGAAATGCAGAAGGGGGAGCCAGAGAAGTGATGGCAGAACTGGGGATCCTCGGATACTGGTCTCACAGGCTCAAGTCCTAGAAACTGTCCGCAAACAATCCAGGTGTTCCGGCTCAATGCCTTCCATGCCGCCGCTGCGGGCCCCTGCAGACTGCTGGGGTGTCCAGAGCTCAAGGCTGCAGGCCCCCCCCACCCCACCCCCAATGCAGGCTCTGCTTCCGCCTGCGGCCCCCCGCACTCCAGCAGCCACACGGCTGACTGCGCTGGGCTATTTATGAGACAGTCCCTGATCTCAGAAGACGTCCGTCTTTAGATTCTCCACTCCCTCCCACGAAGCTGAACCGGCATAGGCTGCCCCTTCTGCGCAGAGCCTGTCCCGGGTTTTGCAGCCAGCTGCCTCCCTCTCCCCTCCCTCGCTGACAGTCAGGGCTCCCGACTGGGGCTGAACCTGCTCGGTGCTGAATGTTACCCTTTGTCTCGGGAGCCCTGGGCTGGCTCTGCGGGCTGGAGAGCCTGAACAACAATGATGAATCAGAGTATTTATTTTTGAGGTTTTCCTGCAAGCTGCCTCTTCATCAGCTCTTAAATAGCAGCATTCAAAGCTTCCACAGATGCTTCCAGAAGTTTGCAGGCCTAGGGTTTCGGGGCGGGGGGAAGGGTTGAGGGGGACGGACTACGCCTTCCTAGCAGCAGAGGCAACGGCTCCATAACTCTCTGCCTGAAGGAGGGGCACAGACTGGATTTCTCCACAAAAAGACAGGAGGCCTCCATGTTTCAACTGATTTTTCAACTGCTTTTTCAAATCCTCAGATTGCATGAGTAATGCTGGATTCCTATCTCTAAATGTGGTGACCTTTTCTAACACTGTTTTATGCTTTTCACTCCTTTTTAACTGGTGTGACCTAGGACTACACGTACACGTACGTCTGAGTGCGCCATGGAACCCAGGGCAGGGAAACCGGGGCCTATGCTTTCAGTGACCAGAACCATCTATGGACCCAACGTGGTTTCCGTATGTCACCCTCTCATGTCAAGATTAACCATTTCTGTTGAAACTGAAATCTTTAGTCTCGGGAAATGTAAGAATAATTCATGAACTAGACGTGTGTCCTTTCTTGTTGTACCTTTTGACTGTTAACGCAACAGAGTCTCCACCGACAGCACTCATTGACACACACACACACACACACACCCTAGCTTGATGTTCTTAAGAATGCAAAGGAGTATTTTTTGTGTTTTTTTTCTTCTTTTTCTTTTTTTAAGGCAGAGGGAGTCACGGGGTTAAAACAGACAAAAAGGAAACTCAACAGTGAAAATGTGAGAAAGCTACAAGAAATATGACGTTGCAAAACAAAACGGCCTTCAAAAATCACTGTGTGCATTGGCCTGTGCACAGATGAGCTCAGATGGCTGTTGGAGGGGCTGGGAGGGAGCGGAAGGTCCTTTTTCTGGCTTGGAAGATAAAAGGACAAAGTCCAGAAGTCTGACCCCTGGTGCGCCTGGGACGAGGCTGCACAGACAGGATGCGAGAGAGGTCACCACGGGCAAACAGCGGCTCTTCTCTCCAGAAGCCCCCCGCCACCGCCCCCACCCCCGTGTCCTGTGGGCACATCCTACTGTCAGGCATCTGTGACCCTGACTGCCTCCTGGCTAAGCATACAATTCTGTGTTGCTTGGTGTCCATTCCAGCCTATGACCGGTCATGCTCGAGTCACCAGTGCCGTGATGTCCACACCTGGGCCAAGACAGTACTGCCAGCCACGCAGGAGGCTGAAAAATGAACACAACAGCTGCCACTCACTCTGCTGGGCATTCTCCTGGGAGTATTATTCCTCCCATCCGGCAGACGAGGACACTCAGGCTGAGAGGTGAGGTGACTGAAAGACATGCACCTCCAGAGAGACCAGCTCCGCCCGCACCACTCCCCACATGAAGTCTTCGGGAGCATCAAGAGAGAGAGAGACACCCTGGGAAGGACCCCAAAAGTGAAGGCACACTCTGACTCAACGCAGACAGACATACTTAAGGACTTCAGAAATTATCTCAATTTTGTTCAGAGAAACGTGTGCACTCTTCTACAGCGAAGATGAGGTGAGAAGATGATCAGTCTTACACAGAAGCAAGTACCAGAACTACATCTTGTGGCGTTTCCCAGGCTCCCACCCCTCCCC
>NW_006300363.1:1526129-1553596 GCF_000327345.1 Myotis davidii | reverse complement strand
CCCCCCCCCCCGCCCAGGTCCTCCCCCCGCTCACTACTGAGGTGATTAAGATTTCTGGACTCACTTCCTAATCTGCGAGATGACGACGATGAGAAAAGGCCAGTCCTGTCACGATCACAGAAAAACAGGAAGACAAGAAACCATAAGCATGTCGGTAACGTCCATATTACCTGGCACCGACCGACCAGCACCCACATTCTCCGCCCAATGACTAACCACAGGAGAAAACTCGTGGCTTTAAGACATCCCTGCTCCCACAGAAAACAATGCCAAGATGACGAGATACTGGGTTCCCTCTCTACTTGGGAATGCGGCTTATTCGCACCCAGGTGTAGCTGATTCCTCATTCCTGGGAACGAGGGTGCTCCTTGGCAGCAAACTTCCAGCTAGTTTAAGGCGCACGGCTTCTGAGCTGGAACCTCGATTGGACCCCATTTAAGGGAAGTGTTTCTAAAACGCATCGGACTTTCCCAAACTATTTACAGAGATGCGGGGAGGGGCCGGGAGAGAGGAGGGCTCGGCCCAGGGCCTGCTGGGAGCTCAGCTGTGTGCAGAACACTCACACGCGTTTGCCCCTTTAAGCCCCGTGACAAACCTCTGAAGGCGCAGCACTTAACTGTGTGCTCAGCCACTGCCGGGGCCCTGCAGGGACAGCTGTCACCGCTGCCGTGGCGGCGGCGGGATCAGCACACCCATTCCACAGCTCAGAGTGGGGAAGCAGGTGGCCCACAGTCACAGAGCCCGGAACTGGAGAAGGACATCGAGCTGGTAACATACAGATAGTTTCATTTGCATTAGCCTCCTCTGCCCAGACGGCATAATCTAATACAGGCTGTAATCTCGTAGAGCGGTCCCCGGTGGCTTCCTTCTCCAATCTGTGTGCTTCTCGGTGGCTCTTCTGAGAAGGAGCCTGCCTTGACCAAAGGAGGATCCATTCAGATATCAGACGAATGAATTCCGGGGGAAGGGTCTGGCCGCCCCGCACAGCTCCGAGACATCACTTTCCTGTCAGGCCATCTCCATACCCCAACATTGGTGCCCTGTCCAGGGTGGAGGTTGGCAGAGGCCGAGGGATCACAAGAAATAGATGCCAGGATTGGAAAAGTGGGACACATGCAAAAACGGCTTTAAAAAGAAAAAGAAAATATGTCTCCCCCAAGCAATGAGCCAAAACCCAGGGAAGAAGCAGAAATCACGGGAACGTAAGTCTCAGCGGGCAGGCCAACAGCTACCCACGGAGAGGGGGGCAGAAAATAAAAGCCCACCGCCCCATATGTCCCAGGCATGACGCTGTTTTTGGCCCATGCCTTTGCTTTTGCTTAAACCAGTGGTTCTCAACCTTCTGGCCCTTCAAATACAGTTCCTCCACTGAAAAGTGAAGGTGTGGGGTAAAGGTTAACGGCTCTCACAACGGGGCTGGTGTCAGTGGACGGTGACAGCGAAGCACTCCTCGCGCTCTGGCCGCCCTGAAATGGGAATATATCCAAATTGTTCCCCTTTGGATCAATAAAATCCGCACACGCTGCCTGGGCTTGCCAAGCGGTCGTCCTTTATTTCCCTGTTGGTGACAATAATCCAGGCGTGGGTCAAATGGTGATGTCTTCGAGTCCATTGGCCTGTGTCCCTCACGCTGGAAATGTATTTCTTCACACACCTTGGGCCCGAAAGTTTGGAAAAGAGCAACCTGTGACTTTTAATGTCCAGAATACAGAACTCCAGAGGAAGTCAGACACTTAGGGCTAAAATGCAACCTCCGTCAGGTTTACCGAGAATCCACCGAGGGCAGCGGAGGCTCCCTCACGCACCGCACCGGAGACCCCGACTGCGCCCTTTAGAGAGAACCGTAACGGCCGAGCCCTGCGCAGCTCCGGTCCCAGGGAGGGCGCCAAGATGACCTCGGGCTCTGACACCAAATCACAGTCATCTCCCCCAGGGAAGGGGCTGGTCAAGGTCAGTGTCATCCAAACCAATCACTTTCAAATTGGGGCGGGGAATGAGGTCAGCAAAGGTCATGACCTGTGTACTGACTCGAAACACAGAAAAGTGTAGATTGGAACTGTGAGCTCTGCTCCACCCCCCGGAGAGGAAGGGCTTCTGTGCTAAAGAATGCAAGGGCCACCTCCGCCACCAGCACACACCTCCAGGTGCTTGTTCACATGCCCGAGACGCCAGCTGTCTGGGCTGCGCTGTCCAACGGCCTCCTCCGGGGGACAGGCTCCTGGGCAGAGGCAGGAATGTTCCGAAGCAGCGTTCCTGAGCCGACAATGGCCCCTTTCAGCAGGCCCGAGAGGGAGGCAGCATGCAGAATGTCCTCCCATCCTTCCTGGCCGCCGTGGCTGGCCCACGGGCATCCAGTTAAATAGAGCCGTAGGGGAAAAACGATGGACAAGACTGGCCTGTCGCTCAAGAGGAAGCAGAAGGCTGGCACTTAACAGAGCAGCCCTCCTCTGCTCAGCCAAATGAAGACCTAATTATAAGCCAGGTGGTGAACATGCCCACTCCTAGCCTTGGATGTGACGTGTCCCAAGACACACGGCCTAATAATTAGCATGAAGCAAACCAATGGGGTCCAGGACAGGCAAGCACGGAGTCCCAGAAAGGACTCCAGAGACAAGGGGGGTGGCCAATGTGCTGGTGCCTCCTAGAGGCGGGGGAGAGGCATGTGCTGTGTGAAGTAACAGCACACGTGGGAGCACAGGACACGTTTCTCCTCTCAGGCAAGGCGCATGCAGTCACACTGGTTGAGAGAAGTTGTGAGGAAAGAAAAATGGCTACCATATTTGCCGGCGTATAAGACGACTGGGCGTATAAGACGACCTCCTAACATTTCCACTCAAAATACAGAGTTTGTTATATACTCGCCGTATAAGACTACCCCCTCTTCCGCACACCTTCCACACACCAAATAAAAGGTAAAACAATATCAGATTTGATTTTAAAGTTTGCTGGCGTGACAGTTTCACCTTAAAAGCCTTCAAACTCCTCTTCATCATCTGATATTAAAAGTTCATCAACGACATCTTGGTGCCATGATAGGGATGATAGGGGTTTGACTGGTCGACGTTTTCTATGCTGTACTGTACAATGGGGCAGTATTGTGGTTGGCTGTTGGCTGTATACAAAGCCTGATTTGATTGGTCCCTGCTCCCTGTTTGCCCGCCCTGTCACTATAGCAGTCTGGTCCACCCTTGCATCAGCATCTCCCTGGGACCTCACTAGTGCGCAAGTGCGAGCTCTTCAACATTCTAAGAGGCATCATGATAGCGCAAAATCACGAATCTTCAATGCATATGTAAAGAAATATACGGTAACCCGAATTTACCACACTCGCAAAATCGCACACAGCCAACCATACACCCAGTATGGTATCGCGATTCGCGATTTTGTGCTATCATACTGGGTGTATGGTCGGCTGTGTGCGATTTTGCGAGTGTGGTAAAATCGCATAACAGCAAAATCGCATAACAGCCGAGCATACACCCAGCAGCGCTGCTGATGCCTGAACGGTATGTGGAATGAAGTGGGCGGGCATCGGGAGGCCACTATGGCACGGGGCAAGCACTATGGGCAGTCTATCTGAAGTGTACCTGGCGTATAAGACGACCCCCCACTTGGAGGCATATTTTTCAGGGCCAAAAAATCGTCTTATACGCCGGCAAATACGGTAATTTCATGAAACCAGAGTCTATCCCGTCTCTGCACACGTGTGGGCATCCTTCAATGGTTCTCAATCTGTGGGTCGCGACCCCTTTCGGGGGTTGAACGACCCTTTCACAGGGGTTGCCTAAGACCATCGGAAGACACATATATAATTACATACTCTTTTTGTGATTAATCACTATGCTTTAATTATGTTCAGCTTGTAACAGTGAAATTGGCGGCCACCACAAAATGAGGAACTGTATTAAAGGGTTGCGGCATTAGGAAGGTTGAGCATCACTGCTTTAAGTGATGCTTAGTAAGGAGAGAGGAAGTCGGGGAATAAAAAGGTCACTATAGCACACGTCATGGGGAAGCCCTAATGTCTGAAGTCTCGTCGGCCTTAAAGTTCATTTCAAAGGGCGGAAGTGCTGTGACTGCCTCCAGTTACAACTGCGTTCAAGCGCTTCCCGGCCACGGGCTTCCCTCCACAGAGCGCAGGAAAGCGAACGTGTGTTTTGTGCTGAGAAAGCACCGTTCCACACCACGGCGTGCTGTGCGTGCAATCTGAGCCCTACCCACAGCGGCAGCCGAGTTGCTGGGAACAAGCTGAACCTCAGAGCCTTCAGGAGGGAGGCTGCGATGCTGACTTTCAGGGGGGCCACTGTGGGACTTGGCTCGGCCATGGCCACGGCCACCAATGGCGAAGTCAGGTCACTGGGGGTGAGAACACAAGTCCAAGCCAGCCCTTGGCATTTTATCCCACACAAAGAGGGGGAGGTATGCAGGGGGTTGTAATTCAATTAGAAGGACAAATAGAGGCTTATGGGGGCAGGGAGGGAGGGAGTGAATGGTACTTAGGAAAAAAAAGAATTGAGTCTGGTTAAAAACAACCAGAAAAAGGCTAATGAACTACCACATGGTTTTGTAAAAGCCCTCTGTTGGCCCTGAAATTCCTTCTGCACAAAAGTGGTTGAGAGAGACAACCAGGACTCGAGCTGGAGCCAAATGTTTCCCAGAAGTGAGTCCCTGGGGGTGTTGTGGGGGGAACACCCCCAAAGGCAAAGCCATCTGTAGTTCTCCTTCTTGGAAATTCACCCTGGTCTGCTTAGAAGTGGGACACGGTGCTCGGGCAGCGAAGGAGCTAAATTATGCAGAAGCAAGTGCACAGAAGCAAGGCCCAGAGATGCGGCCGACGCTGGGTGGGGACGCATGATTGCCTAGCTCCTCAGCCCAGCAGCCAAAGCACGCGGCTCCTCTCGGGGGAAATCAAACTCCACCCGTGGAAATGGGGCTCCAGACCGTGAGGTCTGGGGAGGTGAAGCCTCGGGGAAGTCATTTTAGGAAGAAAGCCCACTGTCTCCGTCCGCATCCCGGTTGCGAAGCAGACACTTGCGGACACCGTGATGGGTGGTCTCTGTGGGATCCATGTGCTGCCCTGGCAGTTGGCACTGGGTGAGGGAGGAAGAGGGGGCGGGAAAAGGAGGGCTGGGGACAGAAGGCTGAACCTGAACCTCTGCTTGCCGCTGCTCCTGCTGAGCGCAGAGGGCTGAGCCCTACAGGGAGATGGCAGACCGGAGGCCACTGTTAAGATGACATTGAAAGCATGGGCCAGGCCGCCTCACTTGAGACAGTCACACCACCACAGCAGGACAGGCCCAGCTATGAAGGGAGTCTACCCTCCCCTCCAGACAAGCAAAAGAACTGAATCTAAAGCCAGGTTCTCAGCTCCTGCCGCCCACTGGGCCACCTGGGAAGCCATGGCTGCCACCGGGATTTAATTGATCCTGAGATCACCCAGGCCTGGCCTTCCTTTTAAAAACAGCTCAGATGATTGGAAGGTGCAGTCTGGGCTGAGAAGCACTGGTCTACAGGGTCCTGAGAGGGACCGCCTGCCAGGCTGCAGATGATCCTATAGATGGCCTGCCCCTCAGGCCTCTGCCCTGCCTTCTGATAGATCCTTCCCCCAACTGGTGGGCAGAGTATGAAGGGCCTGCCCCTCAGGCCTCTGCCCTGCCTTCTGGTAGATCCTTCCCCCAACTGGTGGGCGGAGTATGACGTAACCTGTAGCCCAGAAATACCTGAGTGACTAACCATGTACCTTATGTGGACTATACACTGGACCGCCAATCCACACCTGCCAAATACCCTAAGCCCTTGTCCTATATGGACAATGCAGTAAGCCACCAATCAGTGTGCGCGGAGTACACTAAGCCCCCACCCCTTCTCATTCCGCTCCTCAAAAGGCGTGCCCACCCTTGCACATGCTGCTGTCCTCCCCTTGCGAGACAGCCCGGCAGGTCCTTCTCTAATAGGGCCTGTAGCCCTGGTTTTCGGCCTCTGTCTGATTTTTCACCTTCCAGCTGTGAGTCCCAGCCCCTTCTCCGCAGGCTGTCTTGGAGCCCTGCTCTAGTGTTTGCTGAGTGAGCATGAAGCAGCAGAGGGTCCCACTGGGGCAAAGAGTGCCACTGGAAAACCCTGAACTGTCAACAAAAATCTAGGCAATCAGGTTATTAACTAAGCCACTGAGTGTTGTCAGGAGGACATAGGAGGGTCTTGGGGAAGGGAGCAGAGACGGAGGGGGGAGGAAAAGAGAAAGGGGGGGAAGAGAGAGAGAGAGAGAGAGAGAGAGAGAGAGAGAAGAGAGAGAGAGAGAGGCTTAGCTGTTTATTCCACAGCCAGGGCAAGGCAGGAGCACAAAGATGATTGTTTTCTAGCTCTCCCCCTTTGCCCCAATTTTCCCACCTTTGAGAGGCAGGGGAGGCATATTAGCATTTCAAGAGCAGGCCTCACAGATCCCTGGACTGTCCTGCTGGCGGGGAGGGCGCCTGTAAGTGGGTCAGGGAGTCCTGGGCTTGAGCTACCAACAGTCCACCCCTCTAACAACAACACAGAAGCTTTGGGACTCCATGCTTCCAGAAGAGAACAAAGGTGCCGGGAAGCCATCCATTTTATTCCTCATGGAAGCTGACACCACACCAAGGGCTGTCCAAAAGGCAAGAGACTGAGAAGATCCTATCCTGCCCTTTACATCCAGCCCGGCCTGCAGCTGGAAAACGTAGTGTTGCATATTTCCTCTCTGCCCAAGTGGTTTTCAGGAACCTAGGTGAATGGTGAAGCTCATTCTGCCGCCCACGGCTGTATAGGTCAATAAGATGGGGCCATGGTCTTTGGCTTAATTAAAAGATAATTCCTGTGTTTATCCCTCCTTCCATCTCTCAACTCTAAAGATGATCTCATTTGAAATAAATGTACTCAGCTTACATCTCCTACTTTGAGAGTTCAAAATAGTTGATGAACGTCAAGAGCGTAAGGATTAGAATAGACGGAGCCTAGACAGGATACATTATGCAGCAGGGAGTCTGAGGGAGCTGAACTTGGGACAGGAGCCAAATTACTATCATTTACTTTCCAAGAACTTCTAAGGGTGCAGGATATTGACCTGACCCAAGCCAAGAGCATGGCTCCTCATCTGATTCACAGTGATGGAAGGAGCTCGAACTCCTCTCTGACTCAATTTCTCTTACTGCCTGTTGCAGACCGGGGCTGACAGAGGACAGAGAAGGAGCAACAAAGGAAAGGCTATGGAGTGAGTCAGCTGAAACATCATGTCTACTTGATCCGCCTGCACACCATCAGGCGGGATCACCGTCAGCTGATAGTGAGGCTGAAGGAGAGCATGGCTCTGACTTAACCAGCTAAGCCATGGACCACAATATGCAGTACTTCACACGAGGACTCACCCAATGAGCCCTACAGAGGACTTCCATAAGGACATTTTCATAGTGATCTCCATTTAGTTACACAATATATGTAAAACCAGGGACACATGAAAATTTTCAAAATCTCATTTTACTTGTGCCCAAAAATGCAAAGACCAACTATGAGCTTCTGGAATTCCACCCAACAATGGCTCATCAAATTCGGGAGGAGCTCCTTTTACTAATGAACACCCACTCTCTGCAAGGTCACATGACTGTGGAATCGTAGAGGCAGGACTAGGAAACAGCTTCTTATACCTTGGGAATAGTGGGGCAAATAGGGATGGAGAGAAAATTGGAACATAACATAATGTCTAAGTTACAGCATGCTATGGTCGCCATATAGAATTTGATGGAAGTTTGCAAATGTTTTTAGCTTAATGCTTGCACTCCAACTTCTGCAAAGATCTTAAGTACAGGAATATCAACAGTAATAAAAAAATGACATCTCAGCTCAAAGAAAGTCTGTTTAAAACTAGAGAGAGGCTTAAACAAAAGAAAGAAATTGGCTTCGCTATTAAGGCTGGAGCCATTTGCCACACTGACACAGCAAAATCCAAACTGGAGAACAATTTTGCTAGGTTTATATATCATTTGCTTGATTTTGAACATCAAATTCTCTCATTTCCCCTTCCTCTAACATTGACAGGTCACTTGCTGCCTCTGGTCTTAACCACCCAACTCAAATAAACTCATCAACCACCCAATCAAAAAACACTAGAGCCAACTAAAACATATAAAATGACTTCCAACTATCATTTTGACATATCTTCCCTTCCAGTTATATGGGCTGGATTCGTTTTCTATTGCTACTATAACGAAATACCACAGACTTGGTGGCTTAGAACAACGCAAGTGTATTATCTGACAGGTCTACAGGTCAGAGGTCCGAAATGAATCTTACAGGCTGTAATCAAGACGGTGGTGGGTCTGTGTTCTTCTGGAGGCCTCTGTTCCCGTGCCTTGTCCAGCCTCTCGGGGCCACTATGTTCCTGGGCTCATCCATCTTCCAAGCGCACAAACCTCCGATCTCTTCCGACTTTGACCTTCTTGTTTCACCTTCCTGGGGCCACCAAGATACTTCAGGATAACCTCTCCATCTCATGATCCCTAAGTTAGTCACACCTGCAAAGTACTTTCTGCCACGAAAGGTAACATACTGTCTACTACATACATGCACATATTGATGACATGGTTGCAACGGTGTACCAGCAGCAAGTCTGTGTGATCTTTTTTTATGGAAGACCATATCACAAGCATTTTCCATATTTCCACACAGTCATCAAGATTATCATTTTAAGACCATATAATTCCCACCTGGTTGAGAAAAACCACATGCTAAGGAGGTAGTACATACAGTGGGGCTTTGACTTACGAGTGTCCCGACTAACAAGTTTTTCGAGATATGACCCGTCTCTCGGCCGATTTTTTGCTTTGAGTTGCGAGCTAAAATTCAGGTTATGAGCCAGCTTCAGATACCCCACCACTAGTGGGCGCAGCGAACGTCACAGTGAACACCACAACATCAGCCCAGCATCACGTGTCTCACTCGTTCACTTTTTGACTTTACATACGAGTAATCTGAATTACAAGCTCCGTCACGGGACGAATTAAACTCGTAAGTCAAGGCCCCACTGTATAATACAGTGGGTTTTTTTTTCTTTTAACATTTCTATGTAATATTTTAACAACAAAGGAATGTTATTAATAAAAAGAAAAAGAAGGAAAATAGGGTATATGCTGACCCAGGAGGCTTGGGCGTCCCACACCAGGCTGACAGAGAAGGGAGGTCTGAGCAGAGAAGGGTTTCCGATGGGAGCAGAGGTGAGCAGATTGGCACTCCATTCCACACACAACACAATCAGACTGTCTTTCTCAGCAGAACGGAACAATCACCCTATTGTCCAACCTCATGAATGACCTGCAGAACCACAAAGCGGTAACAGTCAAGGCCAGAGCAGCAAGCAACTGGCTCTCCCACTTGTATGTCCTATAGTCGGCAATTTGTCGGCTTGTACACTTTGGTTTAAGGATTGTAGCTTGTGGACATAAATTGTATCGGCTGCCCCTGCCAAATCCAGGTGCCAGGATTACCTGGTCTCCACACTGGCTCTGTGTTACAAAAACACACAAGAGCAAGAATGCCACACACACTAGGAAAAACCTAAAAGGAACTGGGGCCTGGGGGTGGAGGGGGACAGGGAGGTGGAGACTGCAAGGGAATTTGCTTCGTATACACGATTCCATTTTAGAGTATAAAACAGGGGTCGCAAGCTTTTTCTGTAGAGGGCCAGGCAGTAACTATTTTCAGCTCCCTGGGCCATTCAGTCTCTGTCACAAGCTCTCATGCTCAGTTCATGGGACAGGGCCAAAGCAGCCACGCACAGTACATACATTAACGAATGGGCATGACTGTGTCCCAGTGAAACTGTTTACAAAAACAGCCTTGAACGGGATGCCGGCCACTCTCTCTAAAAGATCAATGGGAAAAATATCCTCATTCTGGGGTGAAGAGGAAATAAATGTTTTTTAAAAAAAGGAGTGGGAGCTGTAAAACCTTGGCTCAGAACTCCCACAGGGTCATTGCTGCTGCATTCTATGGGTCAAAGGAGGGCACGAAGCTAGTCTAGACTCGCTGGACTGGAGAAATGGACTCCACTCCTGACCAAAAGTGTGGCAAAGCCATGTTATAGGGGAGCAGGCAACAAGGACGGAGGATCTGTGGCCCTGTTTTGCAATATACCACCTGTACCTCTGAATCGTATATTCTACCATTTCTATGTAAAGGTGCATTGCAGTTTTCAGGACTTAGTCTCCCTGCAGTCGCATGGAAGATCCTGAAGGGTCGGGGGGAAGTGATCCTGGATCATGGAAGACACACCCAGACACCTGTCACAGGTTGCTCCTCACCTGGGGGTACAGGGTAGGCGCATCTCCAGGCGAATACGACTGGAACATACGCCCCGTGAGCACAGGGACTAGCGTCTGTTTAGTTCAACTGATGGATCCCAGGGCACAGAAGAGGGCCTGGCCCACAGCAGACAAGCAATGAAGACCTTGAAATGAAAGGGTGAACGCTTCCTACGGGTTCTGAACTGCAAATTACCGAGCAGTTTGCAGTGGGAGATGAGGACCGTGTCTGACATCCGAGACCATGGTAACTTGTGAGTATGGGTCATTGGAACTCAACTGTTTACATGTCAGGGGCTACCAGTACTCAGGACTAGAGCAGAGAAACGATGTGCCCACATGAATCCTCCGGAATGCCACTGAAAGCTTCTTGAAAAAAAGCAGAACGAAGTAGACTGTCTGCATCATTCCGACAGAACAAAAAATGCTTTCGGAAGTGGGAATGTCTGCCCTTGTTAGCATTATAGGAATGCGAATTGTGAGCAAGAAATCTGCAAAACACACAGTCCTCCACCCAACAATGGCGCTTCCACAGCACCAGGAACTGAAAACCGGAGGTGCACAGAGGAGGTGCTTTGGACAGGAAGTGCAGCTAACGAAGCTTGAATGCTGGGTGGTTAGTGTTGGAGGCCCAGGACCCCGGGCGGTTGCCTGACCCCCTTCTCACAGCGCGGAAGCGGAGGCCTCAGAATGAAGTGGCTTGTCTAAGGTCGCTCGGCTAGTGAGGGCAGAGTGGGGACCGGAATTCAGGAGGTGAGACTGAGTGCTGAGCTCCTTCCACTGCGCCCTGCTGACCATCGTCGGCGGTATAAACAAGCTTTTGAATATAAGCAACTATAAATAGCAATTAGTCAGCGTCTTGTATTAGACACGATGACGTCACCCGAAGGCAGCTCTGTTCATTGAGAGCCCATTTGATGCTCTGAAACAGCTCCCGAGTCGCTGCCTTCTTCCCTTCCACCAGCACCACTCTGGGCCCCCTCAGGCCCAGACCATATCCTTCTAGAACCTTCTAGCAATCTCAGCGCCACAACAATGTCCTCTCTTCTCCCAAAGCTCACCAAACATTCGTGTGCACATCCTGTTCTCGGCCACCTAGACTGTATGTTTGTCAGGACAGTTTCCTAGTTCTTTTGCACATTCCCACAGTACTGAGCAGCCATCTGACACACGCACATTTTGGCTAAGTGTAGTCAGAGCTAATACTTACTGAATGATTTCCACGGGACAGGCAGTGAGCTAAGCATTTTATAAGCGTTATATGTCATTCGTCCCCGTAACTCTATTATAAAGTATGATTATTTGTCCTTTGTCATCAGATCAACTAACTGAGGTTGTCTAGGTTAGCTGACCTGCTCAAGGTCATACAAGTAAGAAGGGTATTTGGAGCTGAGACTCAACCCTAGGACTATGTGACTCTAAAGTTTATGCTAAGCCCTGGTCCTTTCCAACTAAGACCTGCTGAGTTTGGAGTGGGGCCCAGGAAATGCATTTTGGAAAATGTGCCAGGTGAGTCAGGGGCACACCAGCTTTGGGGGTTACTGCCCCACACTCTGCAACCCTAACTGATCGGTCCTGCTTATGCTTTTCTGAAACCGAATGATAGGATGACCAGAACCTGACCAGCTCTCCTCGGGTGACTCGGGTCATACACACTGCAGAGTGCTGTCTTCTCTCCTGTGCTCAGGCCCTTCATGGACCCCTCCAGGGCCTATCTGGACACCCCCAGAGACCAGGGGGCACCAGGAAGCTGTTTCAGGAGCAGCACGGAGGGTCGACCAAGCCAGTCCTGACAGCACAGCCCGGGAGGGAGCAGAGTTCAAGGCTCCACTGTTCATGGGGATCTCATGGTGATTAATGCGCTAACCCCCCTCCTTTGGGTATGGATTTTTTAAAAAAAATGTTTAAATATATTTTTATTGATTTTAGAGAGGAAGGGAGAGGAAGAGATAGGAACATCAGTGATGAGAGAGAATCATTGATTGGCTGCCTCCTGTATGCCCCATCCTGGGGATTGAGCCCATAACCCAGGCATGTGTCTTGACCGGGAATCAAACCACGGCCTCCTGGTTCGTAGGTCGATGCTCACCCACTGAGCAACACTGGCTGGGTGCAACCATGTGCTTTTAATACATCCCCGAGTTTCTCCTTCATCAGGGGTCTCTCCTGCTTCAGTTACTGTTCCCCCTCAGCCGTTCTCTCCTTCGGGCTCTGCTCAGAACCCAGAAGCCCTTTCTGCCCAGCACTGCTGACTCATAACGACAGTACTAAATACTAAAACAAAAGACACAGAAATTGCAGGAAGCCGAAGAAAAGCGGGGATGCTCTGTAATGGGTAGGTGTCCCATCCCATTACAGCCAGCCTCACTGCCTTCACCCCAGTTCACAGGAAGTCTTGGGATGTCCATCAGCGCTTCCCCAAGACCTGGTACGACCTCGCAGGCCTGCTGCCTGTGCTCCCGGCTCCCGGCTCCCGGCTCCCAGGAGGATGTGCAGCCAGGACCCCAGCAGCTCCCGCTGGACATCTGGTGGGATTAGTGGTCCAGACCAAGAGAAAGACTCCCTGCCCTGTCACGCGGAATAGGAGACAAAATATGGCCAGGAGGGAAATGATACTGACCAGTAGCCAAGGGGGCCGTGGTTTGAGGAAGGGTTCTTTCAGAGCTAAATTTGAGTTAGCTCCTCGATTCTTTCTTCACGCGAGCATTCTGCTATTTCAGAGAACAGTATTTTGGAGACAGATCCAAGAGTAGAAACCAGGTCCCGCCATTTCCCAAGCCCGTGTTCTTGTTTTTCAGAGTAAAGGGATGAAACAATTCTTGGCCCCATTTTCTTTTCTTACGTCTACAGTAAAAACCCGCAAAACCAAAAGCATTTCGTCCTCTCCAGGAAGTCGGAACTTGTCTTACACTGGCCTTCTTTCCAACATACGTTCTCCTCCTTAAAGAATACAGGCCGGGCCAGACCAGATTCACCACTCCGACACTGGATGCTTACTCTTAGTTGTCCTAATTAGCCAACAAGAAAAAAAAATCACATTTCGGTTTTCCTTAGAACAAAGTTGAGCCTCACCTCGTCATTTTTTCCCGACTCTTCTGGGACCCGAGAGACAGTACTTTGACTAGACAAGGTAAGCGTGAAAAGCAACTCAGAATCGAGAAAAAAAATTCTCTGTGGTCACGCACGACCATTATCCTTACAGACGAGTTTACATTGGAAGCTGGAGACGATGGAAAAGGATAGGAACGAGAATTCTGACTTGGATCGTCATCACACTCTGCGTTCCCCGCACTCTTATGCCACCGGGACTGTCTTTGTACTCCTCCGCCAGATAAAAACAAGTTTGCTATTGCCACCTTCCCTCAACGCCTGTGAATACCCTTGTTAGAGAAACTGCAGACTGCGGCAGAAACCCTGTAAATGTCACACATTTTTAGTCCTTTTCTTTTCAGGGGGGTAATTTCCAAACCAAAATTAGTTGAAGCCACAATTTGGTTTGTGTTGAGTGGGCAGGTTCCCAAAGTGTCCTGCTGATGCTGCCTGTCACAAGGTAGCCGAAGTGCCTCATAAATTAAGGCCCCTGGCCTCCTAACATACCAGTGATGGCCTGGTTTGAGACTTTCCAGTCACTGCAGACTTTTTTTTTTTATATATAAATATTCTGTAGCAGATTTTTAAAAAGAAATGAAATGGGGGATGACAAACCCAGGAGAACTGCACTGAGTCTAAAATTGCAGCTGCAGGTGGTACTGGAATCCCTCGACTTTTCCTGTTAAGTCTGAGGGCAAATCTTTTGGGTATTAGAAGCCCAGCCATCAACCGTCACTCAGGAATCAGAAGGCAGGATGCTGGAGTTAGAAAAGATGGTGGTTGTCCAGCCAGCATGGCTCAGTGGTTGAGCACTGACCTATGAACCAGGAGGTCATAGGTTCAATTCCTGGTCAGGGCACATGCCTGGGGTTCCAGGCTCGATCCCCAGTGTGGGGCTTGCAGGAGGCAGCCGATCAATGATTCTCTCTCATCATTGATGTTTCTCTCCCACCCTCTCTGAAATCAATAAAAATATATTTAAGAAAAGGAAAAGAATGTGGTCAATTGTTTCTGTAGCTCAAGCAAAAAGTATAAATTAATAGTAAATAGAGACCCCTGAAATTTAGGGGGGGAAATGGTTGCTAACTGCATTAACTTTGATAGGCTGAATCAGACATGCTTTTTGATTGCAAAATACATATAATAAATAGACCTTTTCATTCAAAGTCAACCTGTTCTTCTAACAGCTCAGCAGTCCAAAGCCACCTTATTCAATATCTTTATTGTAATAGTGGAGCAAGCGAGTTCTGCCCATGACCTGGAATCTTACAGAGCAGCAAGAACTGTCCTCAACTACATACAAGGGAAAACCAATCCCCGGAAAAGTGGGTAGGGACTGGTTCTCTCACAGAGCGAGCCCGCCTGGAGAGCTCTCCACACAGACGGCGGCCCACCCCAGAGTGCCGACTCCGCACTTCCGTGGCACCCGAGTGCTTGCCTTTCTAACGAGTTCCCAGGTAACAGTGGAGTTGCAGGTGGCGGGCTCTGAGAACCACTGAGGGGTGTGGGAGCAGGAGACGCAGTACTTACCAAGCAGTGAGGGGCCACCACACCTTCCAGGTGCTTCACCCCACCTCAGACCCCAATCAGTAGAGTCACATACTTGGTGAAATGCCCTGCATTAATACCTGAGTGGGCTACCTGACAACTTGCTAATAAAACATTCCAACTTGGAGGCCTCGGAGCATTCGAACAATTATGCACGGTCATCTCTCGTCTAGGGAGCCCATTTCCACATCTACACGGTCACTGAAAATTTCTGCTGGGAATTTCCAACAATCCCCTTTAACTTTTGGCTTGCTCCTTGTCCTGTACCACTCAACAATCTCCCCAAGCCCTCCTTTCTCAATAAGCCTATGGGCCAAGCTCTTCACTGGCGCACAGTAATGACCTGCCCCTGACCAAGAATGGAACGCACCACCTGTGTTAAAAACAGCAGTGGCCATTGCTTGCATTTTCCAAGGCGTCTACAACTGACGACCCGGATGCGTGCTTTGTGTTTGTGGGGGTCAAAGGTATGTGTTTCATGTAAGCGCCAAAAACACAGAGTTTCATGCTTTCTACCACGTGCATCGTAGCACAACACGTAATAAAGGCTCTGTGTTGATAAATGACCTGCAGTAACTCTCCGTTATCAGGGAGTCCCTCACACTGTATCACAAAGCAATTCCAAGATCTGTTTCCATGACAACAGCAGCATCACACAGGCAAGAGAAGGAAGAGGGTGCAGAAAGGCTCTTTTGAAATTGTTACCAAGATGCATATCCAGTTTAGGAGACTAAAAGCAATCTTCTGGGCATGAGATTTGAGGTTGAAGTATTTTCCTTCTTGAATGTATCCTCTAATGTGGCTATTTTAAAACACCTAATAGGAATTCATTCAGAACACTGTACATACCACCCATCTGCCAAAGTTCAAATCTAAAATTAGGTTACCAGGTTCATCAATTTCCCTTAGAAAATTGTAGCAGAAATAGACCAAACCTCTCTGATGGCCAGAGCAGCGAAATGCCTTCAACAGCTACAAGCTTATAGGGAACTCCCCAAACCCATAATTTGTTTCCCAAAAAAATTAAAATTGGAACTATTTTATGAGGCAGGAGTTCCTTCAAATGCCCATCAAACCATTTACCAAGTCACATACTGAAAACAATGCGGAGCGGTGCCCATTTTCACTAAATCTCGTGTTTCCAACACATACGAGAGGGGAGATGGCACTTTCCCTTTCTCCTGTGTTGGCTGTTCTCTCACAGATGAGGCGAAACCAAAATGAAACCCCAAACAACTCGAGTAACCTCCTCCCTGCCTAACACGGTGACCCATCCTGATTCTTCATTCACCGGTGATCACAGAAGAAAGGGCCACGGACTGTAAATATGCTGGAATGGCAGCCGGAACTGGGGCCTGTTTTGTTTGCAGCCGCTGGAAAGCAAGGTTCCTTCACCTACGTGTGTACCGGGTTATTTTTGAAACTTGCCTTGTTCTTCTCTGTTTATTCTATTTCCATAAACCACAGCGGAGCTGGCAGCTCTGTGCTCACGGTCCCTCTGAGCACCGTGCCCGCCCCGCAGTCCACGTGCTCACCGTGTGCTTTGCACACACAGCCCCCAGGGGTGATTTTCAACCTCGTCACAAGCATGGAAGCCAGGCGCTGAGAGCAGAGGGCGCGTGCACAAAGAACTGCGTACCGATCTTATTCTCAAGGGCCACTCCTTATGCTGAAAGGCTGCCGCTGGCTCGAGGGACACAGAGATGCTGTATAACATGGAGGCTGACTCGAACAGGGGCTCGCTGATCTCTGTTCATGTGCTTGTAACTCAATGGTCACTTCCTGAGAGCCCAGACTGAGAGTAAGCACCGGGGATGGGGAGGTGAGAGACAGGTGTGCCCTTAGGTGCCACTCCAGACCATCATAAGCGTCTCCAGAGAGGCAGCCCAGGGAGAATGGGATGGGGGAAAGGAGTCCAGGGATGGAGAGGGTGGTTAGAGAGAAGAGAGGCCAAATGTGATTGTTTAAAAATATCTATTTTTATTGATTTCAGAGAGGAAAGGAGAGGGAGGGAAAAACAGCAATGATGAGAGAAAAGCAACCATTTCACCATAGTTATGAACTACACGGACTAATATAAGCTCCATCGTGCTAATCATAGGAATAGCTTTAGGTTAAGCTTTTGCGTCATAGAAGCATTTTCCCCACGTCTTTATAATCATCACTCTTAATGCCTGCTCACTTTCCATCACACTGATGAATCACAATCGACTTAACAGCTCCCTGCTGAGCAGCAAGAATGTGCGTAGAGGACACTGGTGGCTACGGAGGGAAACCTAACGAGGAGAAAGTGCTCTCAGGCCAATATCCAGCCACGCCACACGTTCGATGCTGATCCCATTAGATCAGGGGTCCTCAAACTTTTTAAACAGGGGGCCAGTTCACTGTCCCTCAGACCGTTGGAGGGCCGGACTATAGTTTAAAAAAAACCCTATGAACAAATTCCTATGCACACTTCGCATATCTTATTTTGAAGTAAAAAAACAAAACAGGAACAAATACAATATTTGTATTTGCATGTGGCCCGCGGGCCGTAGTTTGAGGACCCCTGCATTAGATGAACATTATTCTCAAGGTTTTAAAGCGACACTTGTCCCACTTTTCCAGAATGGCTGCCACCCAGAACCTGGCCGTGATGAGGTCTTCTAAGGTGGATTACAGATATACTACTTATAAGTGAACCTTACCGGCCACATATTCTTAACATGAAGATTATGAGGAACATGAAACCCCATTTACCAGAGTTGGTTTCTTGACACATGAACTCTTTTTTTTTTTTTTTTTAAATAGAAAAGGGACAGTACATCTCAGTTTGCTTATAAGCTAGGAGACCACTTCAGATCCTGCATTTCCTAACTGCAAACAGGGACAGCACTTATCACAGGCTATAGGTAAACTGGTTTTCAAGCATAAAGCCAGCCCCAACAATATAATGATACACTATTTAAAAAAACCTAAGGCAATGAATTCCAGTTCTAATGGGAAAAAAAGAACTGGGAAAACAAGCTTAAAAAAACTGTGTGTGTGTGTGTGTGTGTGTGTGTGTGTGTGTGTGTGTGTCTATGGGTGTATGCGCCAGTGTTATAGAATGTAGCTTTTAATAAAACCTTGACCTAAATGCCAGCAACTTCAGCCCTAGCTGGTTTGGCTCAGTGGACAGAGCATCAGCCTGCGGACTGAAGGGTCCAAGGTTCGATTCCATTCAAGGGCACATGCTGGGGTTGCGGACTCGGTCCCCATTGGGGGTTGTGCAGGAGGCAGCCAATCAATAACTCCCTCTCATCACTCGTGTTTCCATCTCTCTCTCTCTTCCTCTCTGAAATCAATAAAAGTATATTTTTAAAAAATAAAATAAATAAATGCCAGCAACTTCAGAAAAGAATTTGGGTGGGGGGAAGAAGAAAGTTATTTCATTGAGAAAAACAACCATTACCTTCTTCCTAATGTTCAACACACACATTTAAACATATACAGCTGCTGTAACACTCTGCAAAATTCCTATGTATTAGAGAAAAGCAATGTCCAGATACAATGACATATTTAAACACTGGGTCAAGGCTTTACATAAAAAACATCATCCTACTTTTCCCCATACGTTTCTAAAATACGACACACTTTTCCCCAACCTCCGCAGTCAATCAGGAATTTTAAGGAAACTTTTGTGCATGATCTTAGTTCCTAATTCCTGCCTCTTTGGGCTCAGTGACACAAGGCCCTTTTCTATGTGTTTTATCGAACTATTTTGGTTAACATGGTGATAATTAAAAGTCAACGTATATTTTAATTATTGAGGTTTCTGATTTATTGAGCTTGAAGTAGGCCACGATGCTGGTGCAAAAATGACAGCGGCGCCAGGGTGGAACTAAGAAGAGTTTCTACGTTTTAACAATTTTCATTTCTTCTTTCCTGTGACCTCCTTCTGTGTTGTCTCGAACCATAGCAAAAAGATACTGCATCTCTTATTACTGCAGTGCTGAGGTAACTGAAGTTATAAAACACACAGTTCAGTTTCTGTTTCTTGGGAAGACCTGCTAGCTGACCGGCAGTCTAGCGAGCAAGGAGAATGAAGAGAAATGTATTTCGCATTTTGCATACAAGTGCCGAACTTGTATAACCACATGACTTCATCGTGGTGATCTCAAAAAAGGAGGAATGTCTCCTGTATCATTTTCTTGCAGTTAATGTGAGA
The DNA here is from genome assembly GCF_000327345.1 of Myotis davidii. Classification (NCBI taxonomy): domain Eukaryota; kingdom Metazoa; phylum Chordata; class Mammalia; order Chiroptera; family Vespertilionidae; genus Myotis; species Myotis davidii. The sequence goes on along the minus strand of NW_006300363.1, from coordinate 1,534,459 downwards.
GCTCGGAATCTCTAAGCTTTGAGGAGAAGAGGTAGAGATGGTCTAGGAGGGATGGAGTTGTAATGTTTTACCCACTGGGCAGGTGTTTATTACTCCTTATGAACTCAGAGGTGATTTATTTGTTCGGCTGAGTGATATTATGGCTGAAAAAAATAATTCGTTAGCAAAAGGAGAAGCAATTTCAACCTAATAAATCAGAAATGCTTATTATTTTATAGTGAACTGAAATTTGACTCTGATACTGTTCTACATACAAAACACAAGTTTCTTCATAACTGCATTACAGAGGCATTTAGGATGTCAACTACTTCTTAAAGATTTGACATTTGGCTGTAGTATCCATATGTGGGTTAATTTTCTTATGGGCATTAAAGATGAATTTGAGAAAAAAATGAAAGATAAGACTGTCAGGTTCTGTTAAAGTGTACATGTATCTTGCTTAAGTTTTGTTCATTAACTTATACCCACCCAATTACATAAAGCAAATTTGGAGAGGGGGGAAGATTATGAAGAAGAACATGCTACGGGTTTCTGTTTGTTTTGAAGATACATCCCATCACACAGTAGGCCTTGGGTTTAACTGGCACAGCCAGTTTATAAGCCATATGGTATGACGTTATAATCATAGAAAACGAAAAATCTCTATGGAGCCTTGGACATTTCCTTTCAGTTATATTACTTGAAGGAAACAAACAAACAAGACCCTGTAAGATTTTTCATGTCTCTCATAAAAGTAACATTCCTTTGCCCATCCACCCATCAAATATTAATTGAGCACTTACTATGTGCCAGTTCTAGGTTAAATAGAAGAGTTAGTACAACTATGTCCCTGCTTTCATGGTGGTGGAAGAGACAGACAATCAAGAAAGAACAAATAAATAGTATGGTTTAGGTGGGATGGGGCTGTGCATGGGAGGAGGAAAGACTAATAGACAATAATGAGGGGAGGGCCATCTGAGCGGAGACTGGAGCGGTGTGAACGAGCATCTTCTCTCCGGGAAGGAGTTGCAGGCAGAGGAACTCACCAGTGTCAAGGCCCTGAGATGCAAATGAGCTTGGCGCGCTCTGTTCCCGGAAGTGGACGGGGACCAGGTCAGTCACGATGGGCCTTGTTGACCAAGGGAAGAAGTTCATATTTTATTCTAATGGTCAAGGAAAGCCCTCAAGGGTTTAGACACAGCAGGGCAGTCCTATGGTCTGCCTGATACATGCAAAGAATAAAACAAAACAAAAAACGCACTCTGGCTGCTATGTAGAGGATACACGGTAGGAGACAAGAGCAGGAGGGAGCAGCAAGTTAGGAGGCAACTGGGCAAATTGTATTTTTGCAGAGGTTATTTTGTTGCAGTCTCCCATCACTTGGCGCCTGGAAGAACAGGCGTTCACTATGTGAAGATACGATGGAATACAGGCCAACAGCTCCTAACCGGAAGTGGGCATGTGGACTGGCAGAGAAGGTCTGCCTCACCTAGGTATGCGATTCCTTTTTAAATTTTCGACTTACCATTGGCTTCCTCATTCTAGTTCTGCACATTAAGTTATTCTAGATTACAGATTTGTAATAAAACACACACACACAAACACGTGATTAAAATGAATTACCTTAGCCTTGGTGCATCATTCAAACTTAGCAAATGCTCAAGAGAGCAGCCTGCCTTTCTAATCTTAGGAACTGCTGTGTTCAACTCCTCTTCTTTTTCAAGCTTTCCTGGCCTTTTGTGATTAATTGTAGTAACGGGGGAACGACCTGTTTAAGAACAAATGAGTCATGATACAGCTTAATATCTAGAAACCTACAATCACCCTCCTCCACGGAGAATATCACTTCCAAGTCTGAAACTCTCCTGCTTTAAATATTCCTACCCCGCCTTAATGCTACAAAGCTTCCTGCCCTGAAAGAGAGGGGGGAGAGACAGGCTAGGGATCTGCAAAATGCAGAGAGCACGCAACATGCAAACTGCCGCCTGAAAGGCATTTGTCTTAGGTGGGTTTATAACACGCCCCCCCCCCCCCAAACCTCGCCTGTTGCAGAGCAAACTTGTAGCTCAGGCTCCTGGGGCAGGCATTTCGGCATCGGTCCTCAGGGGCCGGCTAATTTGATTATTTGTACATCAGCTATCTGATATTCCTAAGTCACTTGTAGGGGTCAGGAAGAATAAATAAGGAAACCATCCTATCTATTTTGGATCCCAACCAGTCCAAAGGCTGTTATTGTCTAGATCCACCATTTTTTAAACTCCAAAGAAATAAGACAATGGCTGCTGTGAAAAGCAGGCAAGCCGGCCATGTGGATCCCGCACCATAATAACGATAAGGGTGAAACATCCACTCCCAGTGCTGGGGCAGTTCAGTGACATCTCAGGTGCAGTGAAAACTACTCAAGTAACTGGAGTCCAGATGAAAACAGCGGGCAATCAAATTAGGTTATCAGACCTTCATTCGCTCGTTCTCTTTGGTTCAACAATATGTTTCCAGCATCCATTCTGTGCCAGGTTATGGGCTGGGCTCTTCGCTTTTAAAGGGAAAAGACAGGATCTGCTCACGGAGCATTCACCGCGCACGTGTCATCATTAAGCAATGCAACAACTTAAGAAAACACACAGGCATTAACTGAAAGGGCCTGAAGGCTACCGGAGGGTTCCTGTGTGCTCTGCACGCTTCATGCACAAGTCCCTTTCAAACCTGATGTCAGAGTCAGTTCATAACTTTCACGAGAAAAATCACTTCCTGCCAAATCCTCTGACCTCCTCTTGGACCCGAGACAGCACTGCCCACCTACTCACGCCCCTTTTCCAGATCTGGCTCCGCCTGACTTTTGGCTGCTTTCCCCAAACAATCCCCAGGCTCTCAAAGGCTGACAATTTGCCAAGAGGGAGGTTTTGAAAAGAATGTGCTCCTGGCCTTCCGTGCTATTCTAAGAGCAGAGTTCCAAAGATGTTTGCGCAGTGACAACCTCAAGTGTGGGACTGAGCTGAAAAGCCCCGAGGGTCCTGTGAAAGCAGGCCTTTGGCTAAACTCTGAAGCCCCTGTCATCAACCACACACACTTCTCACTGGCTAAAACTTGGGAGGGGGTGAAGGGATGCTCCACTGCCCGGCTGTCTCCCCAGGCGCATCGTCAGCACTGCGGCGGACGAGGGGGGCACGTCTTAGGGGCTATTTTTAATTCCAAGCTAAATTAATTTGGTGCAAAAGTAGCAGGAGTCCCTTCCCCTTGTGGGAAATGCTTCTGCTGCTGCGAATCTGGTGCATACAAGAGCCCACCCTCTGGGGACGGAATTAGCACAGGCGATTTTGTTAGGCTTATTTCCCTGAAATAGTTGTTTTTAAGGTTTCCCGTGGCGCCGCAGCCTGTGAGGAGTGGTACTGGTAGGCGAGCGCGGGGTGGTTTCAGGACCTGGCGAGGGCGTCCGAGGAGGTGCCCCCGGGGGAGCCCAGAGGACTGCGGTTTCTCTCGGCTTCTCTCCCAGGTGTTCTTCCCACAGGGCTTCTTGCAAAAAATGCACACACACACAGCCTGAATAAGTACAAAGGCAGTGTTTATTAAAATACAGTTCATTTTCAAAATTGAGCCATCAGCTTCTAAAGTGCACATACATTTTGGGGGACAACCTGTATGTGTCACCTGAGTTTATGTGCCACTGGATCAACAGCATTTGCCAAGAGATTTAACTCCCTTAAGTAGGGGAAACACGAAAACACTCGTCTGTTTGTTTGTAAAAGAAAATTTTGAAAAGAACTATAATCCATTTTAACATGTCACCACCTTCAGAAAGCCTTCCCGCATTCTCATTCTCCCATTAGATGCTCTCTCTCCCTCCAACTCAAAAGCATTTTATTTCTTTGCCATGTATGCAGCTAGCAAATTCAAATTCCTTTTAAAGGATGTCCTTATTGATTTCAGAGAGAGGAAAAGAGAGAGAGAAATAGCAATGATGAGAGAGAAGAATCATTGATCAGCTTCCTCCTGCATGCCCGCCCCTGGGCATTGAGCCCACAACCCGGGCATGTGCTCTGACCCAGAATGGAAACGTGACCTCCTGGTTCATAGGTCGACATTCAACCACTGAGCTACGCCGGCCAGGCCATATGCAATCATAATTATTTGCCTGCTTCGCTCATCCTTGTGATATAAGAGAATGTATTGGGAGGGCAGGAATGAAACTGTCTTCACCTTCACATCTTCACAGCATGAAGTCCTTAATACCTATTTAGTGATGGAATGGAATTGAAGGCTGAGAACAACTTTAAAGACCACTAAGTTCATCCTCCATATTTACTAAAAGAAAAGAAAAGAAAAGCGAGGTCTAGGAAGGTTTGTAGTGACCGACCTGGCCGGACAGAACACCCAGTTCCCACGCCAGGGCCCTCCTGAGCTCCCGCTGCTGCACTGCAAATGCCTCGTTTTTAGCACCTGCACCTTTTACAAGTCTCGCTTTACTTTGTCAGTTCAAGAGCATAAAAACCTTTTGGGTGTAACTTGGTTTGCTCACAAAACTGTCTTATTTCCATAGTAAAGGTAAGAGCACACTTTGAGAAAATAGATTTGCTAATTAAAATTATTTCCAGATTTGTTTTAAATGTGTTGAGTTTTGTTATAAACGAAGCTTTGAAATGTTGAATTTTAAACAATTTAGCAGCCTTTACATATTATTATTATTTTTTAAAATTCAATTCGTTTCTAAGACAACAAAAAGAACTTGAGAGCAGAGAATCCTCAAGACTGTCGTGAAAAACAGAAAGCAATATTGCTTCCGGATGTGCAGCCCTCCACAGCGTCCAGCTTCACAGCAGATACCTCCTTTGCTTCGTGGCAATGTGTGTGTGTGTGTGTGTGTGTGTGCGCGCGCGCGCGCGCGCCCGCATGCATGTGTATGCACGTTATGGCTTTAAGAGCAGGACTGACATTGGTATGATTCTCTGAAAGGGCCAATTTGCAGCTTTCCTCTCTTAAGGTGCCCAGATGATGCTTAAAAAAAAAGTCTGCATCTTCAGGACTCACCCCACTGCTCACCTCCACTCCTATACTCACACACAACTGTCCTCTCGATGTCCTACTTCTCAGACGAAACATGTCCAAGGTCATTCCCTTGATCGGCTTTACCCATGGGCCCCAAATAGGCTCTCCCTTTGGGCCAGAAACCCGGAAGTCTTTTTCAACAGCTCCATCTCCCTGATCCCACAAGGGCCAAGAAGTGCTGATTCGGATCCTGAGTGGGCTCACTTGTCCCTCCCTGTTGCCTCCGCCAACTCCAAGCTCTGTCTTCTTGCCCTGACAGCAAGGGCCTCTGTGCTGGTTCTCCATCCACGGATGCTTCCCCATTGTCACCTGCACATCAAGCTCACTTCCTACCCCGCTCATCTTCTACAGGCAACCAGAGCCACCTTCATAGGATGCAAACAGGTTAAAACCTCTCCCTGGGTCCCCACTGTTCCCGAGACTGTGTTCAAAATGCTAACCAGGCATCTGACACCCAGCGCTTGGGTTCTTTCGTGTACGGGAACTCCTCCCCACTTCAGGGAGTTCCCACTTGATCTCCCCTTTATCAGAAACAGGATTCTGCAAGGCTCCTTATGCCCCAGCAAGCACGCCACTTCCTTTTGCTGCCCATCTCCTACTTACCCTGGGAGCTTGGCTTCAATGCCATTTCCTTGGGGGGAAGCCTTCTTACTACCTAGAGTAGGACCCTCAGGTAGATGCATCTGTATCCTATTTTAATTAGTGATAATTTAATCTCTATCTTCCCCCATATTAAGTTCTCCATAAGGTGTATTTAACCAAAAGAATGAAGAGGGAAGGAAGAAGAAGCAGGAGGAAGGGGGTCAGGCAAAAGCTGTGTAGAGCCCTATACCTTGCACTCCCTCCCCCAAACCCCAATTCTTGATGGGCTGGAATGAGAAGAGACAGAGACAAATGAGCAATGGGAGATGGAGTTGAGAATAATGAGCAAGAAGGTGAAAGGACCACCTCATGATGCCTCAGGCCAACTTTCAGAAAAGCTGCTGCTCTTCATTTGCACCCATTTTATAAAAAAAAGTGCCCCAAATGGGGACATGGATGGGGAGCATGGGAAAGGTAGGACTGTGACACTCCATAGTTTTCTATATGAAGGCAAGTCACTCAACATGTCCTGGCCCACGAGGACATACAAGATCATCTCGGAGATCACCTCTGGCTCCCACGATCTGAGAGTCCTTGTGGGGATGGTGGTGGCTCAGAGCCGGGCACCCACTCTGTGCTGCCTCCACCCTCATCCTCACCGAACGCAGCAGGTTCCCACACGCTGAGGGGCTCACAGTACGTCCCTTCGGTACATGTACCAAAACATGCAATGCTGAGCTGCTCAGAGCGCCCATGAACTCGCCTTCTTCTGGGAAGGGGAGAACCCAGCCCTGCCCCCACCACACGTGCCCCAGGGAAATCAGTTTCCTGGCGGGCACCAAAGCCACGGGTAGAATCCCTTAGAGCACACAATGTAAGCACCAGTGACTACAGTGACCCGGGGAAGGCAATTCAGAGTAGACCGGCCTACACGTCAGGCCTCCCACGCAACATTGTTTTCTTCAGTTACAACATTACTTTCCGTGTAACAGCCCAAGGCTCTTTCCGCTCCATATATGGGGGGCGGCGGTGGGGGCAGGGGGCGGCGTAAAGGAGGCTTATAGTTGTATGCGAAACAGAGTTTATTCTTGTCGTGTTATCTATTCACTATTGCATTATTTTCCACATGAACAACTGCAAACCTATTTCACCCCACCCTGTTTCTGATGCCCCACTCTCCTCGGCTGACCCTGTCTTGGGCGCACAGACGCTGCGGCAGAGGTGCTCCGTGGAGACAGGCATACGCACAAGGCAGATCAACACCACGGCGGGTTCGCCCCCGGCAGATGCGAACTTCTTTAAATCAACAGGAGCATTTGTAACCCGTCATGAAAGGCAGCAAGGCTCTCACGACACGAACCAGAAATAGTGTGTTACGTGGGCCAAAAGCGATGACAGGCCCATCAGTAACCGGAAGGGCAATTCGCGGAAACTGTATGTGTATAATGCATCTTCGGGAAAACCGCATTGTGTTCAGGGAAGCTACTGCTATACATTTGGTGGAGTTAGTCCACGTGGCTGCTAGAGGGGAGGACGAAATTCTCCTCCGATCCCCACGTGGTCCAAACCGGGATCAGAAGGACCGCACATCTGTTCATTAGCACAAGGCAAACAGCACGAGACTTACTGGAAAGTCTTCCCATCGGGAGGATGGGCCCCACAACAGCTATACAGGCATTAAAAACATTCACTTGGAAATCGCATGGACATCGAGCAATAGTTCCCAGGTTACTTACATCGGTGTCGGGTCCCTTGTCCGCACCCGGACAAGAAAAAGTAACGAATTCATGGCACCTCTTGTGAACCACAAAACAGCAAACTGGGGGAGAGAAAAGAAAGTGAGAGTTAGAATAGCCTGGATTTAGTATATACAAGCGTCCGACACGGGCTACGTTCAGCTAGGAGTCCATTTAATTTCACTGCAGCCAGAACCTCAGACATCAACCAGACATTTCATTCAGGACTCAGCCACATTTGGTATTGATGAGACTCGCAGATAACAGGATCATAGGACGCCAGCCCTGACCCGGCTGAGGATTCCCAAACCGCGATGCCCGCTGTTTGCAAAATTTAAATTACTTTGCACTGTCCTATACGAACACACTCACACTCATGTACATGTTTATAAATGTCACAACCTGTAGGTGACGTAAACTACAGAGCATTTATAACTATAAATAATACATGGATACCCCCAAATGTGGGCTACAGAACTCCCTGAGCAAAATTCTGAACTGGGACACTCATGAAGACACAAACCCAGTTTATGGGGACCAGCCCTTTGCAATGAAGAAAGGCTGGGGAACACCCTCACACTTTCTTGTTTCTGCCTGCTGGCCACACAGATATATATATATATGAGAGAGAGAGATGGAGAAATGGATAAAGCCCAGAGGGTGAAGATATGGGTATGCAGAGCCTGGGAAGTAGGATAGGGTGGATTGTTTTCTCTTTAAATAATTATCTTTTAGGGTTGCCATAATGCAATGCATTGTAACAGTACATTTAACAAAAAGAAAATGCAGGCCTGGCATTGAGGAGGCAGAGCTGGACCTATGAGGGAACCACCTATAGGAACACAATTGAAGAGCTCTTAAAAGAGCGTCACTTTAGAGCAGAGATGCTCTGGATGAGGGGTTCTTATTCACTGCCATGCACATCGGTGCAGAAGGGGGTGGGAGAGAGCCTCCCAACGTCCCCCCCCCACGCCCCCCGACCCCACCTCCTGC
>NW_006300363.1:1507142-1526045 GCF_000327345.1 Myotis davidii | reverse complement strand
GCTGAAAGCATGTCCACGGCCACATTCTAAGGATGAGTCATAAGGCAGCACCGTGATGCACAAATCAGTCTCACCCGCTGCCTCTCCCCAGGCGCAAAGCCATCCTTCATGCACTGGAGCCAGGAGAAGTTACTAAAGGAAGAGGCTGGCGGGCGTGTTTTATGGATACAGTGTTTCAAAGGGAAGAGAAACATTCTCATTCCCTACTTAATCATTCAAACATTCCGGGTCTTTCATCTCTCTTTCCCCCTTTTCTTAATCCAGCTCCACATACTTATCAAATCCCTTTGGAGGGACAGTTTGTTTCCCTGTATTTGTCCTTTCTATCCCCACTAACCCAGCCACACGATCGTATGTCTCCAGCTAACACTATTTCTACTCTATGCCTCCAAAATCTCACACCCATGTTTTTTCCTAAGAAGAACCAGGCTCTCCCTGCACAGTATAATCTACAGGCAGCACAAAGCCCCACCACCGACTCCAGAATACTCCTTCCCCCCTGCCTGGGAGCCCCCCACCTTCCACGGAAGTCTCGGACCCAGACGTGCCTGGAAGGCCCAGAGGGACATGGAGAGAAGGCTCGTGTGTTTCCAGAGACCCATTTCCACGCGGGTTACCTGAGGGAGAAAGACCCTGAGGGAGGCCTGTACAAAGACCTGGGGTTCAGAACGGATGATCTGAAGGAAGAAATAGAGGGAGGATGGGTGCAGGACAGTAAGAGAGTTTGCGAGAGGCCACATCCTCATAACTTGCATTAGACTACACTGGCATAGCTGGTCTTCGTGATTGTGCTCCTCTCTTCCTATTCCTAAGGTGTAAATGAAATTTTATCACAGCCGTGTGTGGATAGGAGAAAGCATATGCATCATGCAGGGCTCCGGGCTACCCGGTTTCAGGTACCCCCTGCAGGTTTTGGAACATATCCCCCACGAATAAACAGAGACACAGTATGCATAAAAGTTCCCTGTCATCCCAAATTAATGGGGATAAAGCCATTGCGTAGCAAATCCTGACTCCCAGAGAGAACCTACTAAATTTAATAGTTCAACTTTGCTTAGAACAGAAGACTGGCAGCTGAATGTCTGAGAGCTCCCTTTTTAGAGGCTGCCTCTAAATGGCTGCCTTCGTGTGAGATGGCTTTAATTAAATCTTGCTTAGCTGGAAGGGATGGTGAACGGTAACGGCGCCTCCGAACACAATGACAGTGAAATGAAAGTAAGGAAAAACGGAGCTCATACTATATTTGCACGTTAAAAGAAAATTATTGGTTTCACATTTGTAACAGTGAAAACAGTCTTCTCGTGGGATCCACGTTCAAGTTGTATAAAAACAAATCAAATCCACGTGTTTTATCGCAGTCTAAGGAGGGCCATGCTTCAGGCAGCACGCGGATTCGGCCCTAGGCATTTGGTACACACGCCCATAAAACTCTCCACGGAACCCTGGTCTCCCCATTTCTCCTCCCCTCCCCCGGGAGAATCATCGCTAACCTTTTTCTCAGCTCCCTTTCTCTGACGTCACCAAGTCTGACGGATGCTCCCTTTTCTGCGTTTCTCCCTGGTTGGATTTGCAATACATTTTGAAGAAAAGGGCCGAGGGATTAAATATGAGGTGTGAAGGAAGGGGAGCCAAGGGTGGCCCTAGGTTATTAGCCAGGGCACCTGGGCAACGCTGACACCATCATGGGTCTAAGAGGGTGAAACTGAGAGAGTAGAAGAGTCAGGAGAGAGAAGTCAGATCTCCGCACTGGCACGGTGCTCACCTCCGGACTTTCCAGGCGTGGGAACCACCAGACACCCTTTAAAATGTCATTTTTATTTTTTTTTGCATCTATCTATGCCTTCACACATATGGCAGAAGTCAACAGTCCTGAACACGTAAGATCATATCATACATGCGTTGCATTGTTTGCGCATTGTTGACCTGACTTTTCTGTACTTGCAAGAGAAAGAACCCTAAATGTAAAGGGAGGTCTGGTAGGTTGTGGGAAATGAAGGGAAGAGACCAGGAGACAAGAAAGAATTTACCTGGACCTGCGGACTGGCAGCCTGGGAACACGGTCCACAGGAAGGACACAGGCTGCAGGAGAAACGATCCTCTGTGTGGTGTCCACAGGGGGTCCGTTTGGACAAGTGGAGGAGGATGTGCTGGTGGGCCTCCCAGGTGGATGTGTCAGGCAAGCAAGTGGAAGGTCAAGGTAGAGGTGTAAAGACAGCTTGGACTGCGGAGGGGTTTGGGAGGCATCTACGTGGCTGACAGCTGAAGGCAACACAGTGAATAAGGACCCCAAGCCGCCGAGTCGTGGGGAAGCCCACATCTGTGGCTGATGGTGGAGAGGAGGTGGTGGTCTGGGGGGTGAGGCATTGAGCAGAGAGCGGGGCCTGGGGCTGAGGGCAGAAAGAATTTTCAGAGAAGCTCTGACCATCACTGGCCGGTGATGGCCCTGAAGCCACACTCGTGGGAAAAGGCAGATCATGGTGGCAACACATTTGCCAACAGGTGGTTGCTGAACAGCCTCCTTCCTTTTACTTAGTTCCACTATCCCTTATTCTTCAACTCAGATGAAATGGAATAGGCTTTTCTGATACCAACTGTGTATCGGTATATACAGTCATAAAATCTTAATGCCCCCGTAACTGTATTATAAAGGCTCATCTGCTTTATGGAAACAAACAAACAAAAAAATCCCTTAAAGGTAAGTTGATGACAAATCAGGCCAACGTGTTTGAGGGAACATCCTAAGGTTTGATTTTTAAGCAGTGTTTTTGTGCGGATTTCAAAATCACCTGAAGAATCCAACTTTCCTTTTACATCCATCCCTAAAGGCATAGAGCCACGTGACTTGGCAATACTAGCTCCATGTGTGAACACCAAAACCCGTGTGCATTTTGACCCTAAAAAAATACATCACATGCCTTCAACACAAGGGTTCATCACGCCCCTCATACTGGACTGCAATATATTTTTAGAGACTTTATTTCTTTAAGAGCAGTTTAAGGTTCGCAGGAAAATTGCATGGAAGGTACAGAGATTTCCCGTGTATACGCCCTGTCCCCACACGTGCACAGCCCGCCCCGTGGTCAACACCATCACCAGAGGGTACATTTGTTACAACTGATGAACCTACAGTGATACATTGCAATCGCCCAAGTCCACAGTTTACATCACTCTCACTGCATTGTTTTTATAAGTCTTTTCCTTTTGCCTGGGATGACTTTGCTGGGTTCGTGAGAGACCTGCAAGGCACTAGGGCAGCGGTTCTCAACCTGTGGGTCATGACCCCTTTGGGGGTCGAACGACCCTTTCATAAGGGGTCGCCTAAGACCATCGGAAAACACATATATAATTACATATTGTTTTGTGATTAATCACTATGCTTTAATTATGTTCAATTTGTAACAATGAAATTGGGGGTCACCACAACATGAGGAACTTTATTAAGGGTCGCGGCATTAGGAAGGTTGAGAACCACGGCTCTAGGGGAACAGGACTTGCTTCTGGGGCTCCCAGGTGGCTCACGTCTCAGAACACAGGCCTGCCTCCAGCATGAATGCCCGGCCCGAGACAGTTCTCTCCTCCCCCTGTGAACTGCATGCTACTCTGAGCCCGTAACACTGACCCGCACCACCCATGCAGACCCATGGAAGGGGAGGGCCTTTCAGTCTGAAGCAGCAACGAACAACAGCAAACTCATAAACCAAGGTTCTGTTCACACCTCCAAAGGGAAAGATAAGCGCCCACAAAGATGATGGCTGACTAAGCAAAAAAGTGATTTGAACACGAACTGAGGGTATGAAATGGAAATTGTGAAATTTCAAATACATCTGGGGCATCTGTAAAGACTCATTTGGTCATGATTATAAATGAGTTTAATAAAGTCCAAACGCTTAAAGGGTTCAATATCGAAGTGTAACCAGAAGCCCTAAATGAAAACCACTGGCGCTTTTCTTAATATGGCGTGTTTAACATCCTGGCTGGTATGTGCAATCACATTCATAACAAGTGTGTGCACGGTGCCTGCTGATGACAGAAAGTCCCGTCTCAGTCTTCAGGGGGGAGGCAACGGAGGCTCCCACACAAGCATAAACCCACCCGGAAAACACACACCTGGAACCCCAGGAGCCCAGGAGCCCAGAGACATGACGTGTAGCACTCGCCTACATGGAGGACATCACTCATTTACAAGCAGGAAACATGGCCGAGGGCCCGACGATAACAGCATCAGACAAGACTTCCGAAAGAACCTGCCGTGGTGGTTTTCAAACTGGAAGCCTTTTGGGGGTCTGGGTAGGTGAGTAACAAGGTTACCCCCCTTCCTTGCCTCTCTTTCTTCTTGTTTAATCCCTGCTTTAAGCGTAAGCCAAAGTGTTGATATCCTAGCAGCCTCACCAACAGTCAACATCCTTAGCACATACTGGGTCAGTAAACAAACCATCTGGTTACAAGCCGAAGGTCAAGGGTGAAGCCAAGAGCTGGGCCCCCCTTTACACAAGTCCCTGGGGTGCTCCCAGCAGAAAGCCAGGGAGGCTGGCAGACGTGAGAGGCCTTTGAGTTTCATGAAGAACGAGCCTTTGGGGCATCTGCTTAGCAGAGATGGTGGAACCCACCAAAGAGACAGTGGGCACCCTGAAAGCAGTGTCTAGGAACAGGTGTGCCTGCGGGGTGAGGCCAGAAGTCAGGAGAAGAGGGGAGACAAGCCTGGGAGAGAGGCAAGGGGAGAGCGGAGAGCGGAGCCTGAAACCTGAAGGCGGGAGCATTTCCAGGTGGGAGCCGTTTCAACAGTGCCCCTCTCACAAGAAGCCCGAGGAAGGTGACCGAGGTTAGTCTGTTGGGTCAGGGGCTGGAGGGTCATGTCACACAGAGGTCATGGCTTGGCAGTGGTAAAATCAGAGGAACACGATGCAGGAGGCAGGAAAGAAACAGAGGCAACGGGTAGAAAACTTTCGGTTCAGTTCAGTTCTGGCCAACAGCCCTGGCCAGGGTGGCTCCGTCGGTTGGGTGCCGTCCCCTGCACCGAAAGGCTGCTGGTTCGAGTCCCAATCAGGGCACATACCCAGGTTGCAGGCTCGATCCCAGGGGGTGGGGTGGTGGTGAGAGAGTGGTGGGGGGGTGGGGAGGAGGTGCAGGAGGCAGCCAATCAATGTTGCGCCCTCACCTCAATTTTTTTCTCTCTCTCTCCATCCCTCCCCTCTATCCTTCCCTCCCTCCCTCCCTCCCTCTCTCCCTCCTCTCTCAAAAAAATCAATAAAATATTTAAATTCTGGTCAACAAATAGTTACTGACAGCAGCTACATCCCACCTATGGCAATAGGCCCTGGTGATGATGGTCAAGATCAATTCGGCTCAGGTCGCCCCACGAGCTTTGAGTCTAGTTGAGAAGAGAGTCACAAATAGATAACTTCACGGTCAAGAAGGAAGCCTGGCCTGTGGGCTGTGAGTCCAGGGAAGGGCTCTTACCCCAGCCTCCAGTTCACGGAAGGCCTGTGGCAGAAAGGACGCCCTTGGCCAGGCCGAAGGAGGATACAAGTCCGGGGAGGTTTCCCACCTCGTCGGGACGGCCATGGGGCAGTCTGCAGCAACACCGGTGTGAAATTATGAAAACAGGCCTGGCCGCCTCATGCAAACCACGGGGCAGGTAGGAGGTCAGAGGAAAATCACGCTCTGGTGGAAAGAAATGTGATTCATATCGACCAAGAAAATACTACCTTGGGTCATGCTTCACAGAGGAAATTATGAAGTTGTTCCAAATGTTGTCATAAACACTCTCATTTCAGAATCCAGTGTGATGTCTATTTTATTTGTTTTAGTCACATGATTGCCAAGCTCCTGCGGGTGCGTGAGGGGAAAAGTGTTCCATCCGTAATGTCCTGGATTGGTGTTATTTCAGTCGATGATGGGATGGGGGTGGGGACTGTCTCAGAATTGAAAGAAGGATGTTAACGTTTAGTTACAAATGCGGGGCATCCCGAAAGTGAACATGGGCCCTGTCCGGTGGCTCAGTGGTCAGAGCATCAGCCCTCACACTGAAGTGTCGAGGGTTCAATTCCCGGTCAAGGGCACATACCTGGGTTGTAGGTTCTTCCTGCCCTGGTCGGGTCGGGATGCATGCGGGAGACAACTGGTCAATGTGTCTCTCTCACTCTCTCTTTTTCTCCTTCCCCCTCCCTCCCTTCTCTTCCACGCTCTCAAAAAATCAATGGAAAAAATATCCTTGGGAGAGGATTAACCAAAAAACAGTACAGCATTGCTTCTAAAATTATAGGGCGACCACAAAGCCATGGTGATTTTTAATTCTTAGCGATAAATACGTGAACCAAGTTTCCATAAATAAAATGCTTTCATTTTCTTCAGATTACATGGGGCTTAGGCGACAAAATCTGTTCGCATTATGATGTAAATTTTTACCCGCGTAGCAGCATTTCCCTCTGCTTATCTTGGAGAACAACTTAAAAGAAGCCGTAATCCACTAATTACCTCCCTTTTATCCAATATGTTGGGAACCAATAAAGCACCAGGGATGTGGAACACAACATAATTACAAGGCAATGAGGCCAGAAATTTCCAGAAAGGAAATGCGAAGGTGTCCAAGGGATCCCGATGCCCACGGGGAGCACGGGGAACAAGGGGAACAACCGGGGAGGCCTAACATAAAGGGGCCAGGGGAGTGTTCATACATAGAAGGACACGAGGCGCGGAGAGCAGCAGGGAGGCAACGAAAAAAATCAGCCTCGCGGAACAAACAGGGCACTTCCAGTCAGCCCGCCAGGCACCACAGGCAGAGTCAGTGCTTATAACTATGAGTAGTGGTTCAGAATTTTAAGACCAAACTGCTTTTTCATCTACACTTGCACACGTGTTTTAAAAACTTACATTTGTCAATAATCGTCATGGAGAGCCATCCGGTAATTTTAAAAAAATGTGTGTGTGCTTTTTGTTTTTGTTTTTTTTGCCCCCATGGGGAAGAGTGTGCTAAGGATACAGACCAAAGCCGTGGAGGGATGGTGTCTGAGATGGTGTCTAAGAAGATTTCATTGCACTTTTCTTTCCTTTTATTCACCTCTCTTTTCTAATTTCTTCAATCATTCGTGTAGTATCTAAAAATATGACTTTAAAGATGATATTCCTAGTAACAGGCTGCAAGATCCCAAAGTGATTTCCAAATCATCACCCTAAAAAAATAACCATAGTACATATTTAGAATTGAGTGTGTTCTGTCATTCGGTACGTCCATCAGGTATTTTGTACGGTTCCGAGACTCAGGCTGCTGGGTGCACAGAAACAGAAACTAGAAAACAGAACCGGCAAGCGCTTCAGGACAGTGACTGAGACCAGCAAAAGGGGGTGGGGGGGAGGCACACAAAAAGGAACATCTCATTGTTGTCCGCTTAAAAACTTGTCATTTTGCACACCAGCAATTCCGCACTCAACAATTAATTAAGAGAAAATGACCAGAGATGTGCATAAAAATGTGGCACGGGAGATGTTTAAAACAGCATTATAGATAATGTCAGAGAGCTGGAAAGCAGCTAAGAATCCAACAATGGGAATTATGTTACCAGGTGTCCATCCGAGATACTCCTATGTGAGCCATAAAAGCTGTAGTAAAACTATACTTAGTTGTTGAAACTACTCAAGCTGTTAATGAGGCAACCACTAAGTTGGTAGAGCTGGCTGGTTTGAGCAAGACTCACTGTGGGAAAGGCCTGCTGAGTCAGAGAGTGGGGAGGGACTGCTGACAGGTTCTTTCTGGGGCGATGACAATGCTCTGAAATGGACTGTGTTGATGGGTGCCCAGCTTTGAAAACACTTTAAAAATGAGTGCATTGTGTATGATGTGAATTATATCAAAGTTATTTTTGAAACGCTCAAAATAAACAGAAACAGTATCACACCCCGGATAATTCAATAACCCTTTGGTGGGCCTTGCTAAGCGACGTCCCTGAATAATGCTGACAGCTCATACCGCTCACCTTTATGCTTTCTTTCTGAATTTTAAATCATTTTCTCAACATTGAAAGGATGTATTTTTATTCCTTTGGAGATTTCTGTGTTTTCTGGACGAAGCGTGGGCCTCTGACGTGGTGCTGTTCTGACACCCAGAGCACGTTCTCGGGGGTGGGGGGGGTCTGGGCAGTGTGAGCCCAGCACAGCCTCTCGGTCTGGCAGGACCAGAGTGCAGGTCCCGTGCCATCCTCCCCCCGCCACTCACCAGCCATGTGATCTTGGGCACTTTCCCTTCAAAACCTCAATTCTCTCCAACTCTATGGGGGACATGAACGCCACCGACCTCCCCAGGTTGTGAAGGGCCAGGCAGGGCGGTGTAAATTAAGCTCCAGCCCAGATCTGAGAGGTTGTGGGCATCCACAGATAACTCTTTTACCCTTTCACCAGACTGGAGAGAAAGGAAATTTATTTTTAAAAAATACACATCCTTTTAGGGGGTTCCAAAATAACTTGAAACTAGTGACTAGATTAAGGGAAGAGAAAAATGGAAAGACAGAATCCAGCTGACATGGAAATCAATGAATGGAAGACACAAAGGTAGCCTGGGCCTCAGGCAACTGCAGCCTCCACAGGCCCATGAAAAGGTAGCTCTTCCTACTTCCTATGAAATAGAGGGAAAGCAAACTGGGGGGATGCGAACGGCCACCACGCAGACTGGGAGGTGATCAAAGCCAGATGCTGACAGAGTCTCAGTGCAGCCGGTGCCTTGGCTGATGTCCTCACAGCCCCTCACAGCCTCCCTCTGAGCCCAGGGCCTCCCCTCACCCAGGCCCCTCAGGAAGCCTGGCCAGGACAAGGGGAG
Source organism: Myotis davidii (assembly GCF_000327345.1). Lineage (NCBI taxonomy): Eukaryota > Metazoa > Chordata > Mammalia > Chiroptera > Vespertilionidae > Myotis > Myotis davidii. The sequence goes on along the minus strand of NW_006300363.1, from coordinate 1,517,239 downwards.
GAGGTGCCCTGGTGCAGAGAGGCACAGGCCCCAGGGGACCAGCGAGCAGAGCCTGGGCCTGCCCTGTACTCAATCTGGACAGCTGAAGGCTGCAGAAGTGTGACCCCTGTCAATCTCAGGAGGTCAGCTGCCAAGGTCGTCAGAAGCCCTGGCCTCTTCCAGTCCAGGCGTGGGGGGAAACTAGGCAAGATGAAACAAGGACCACCACAGCAGGAAGGAGGGTTCCTCGCCAACACACATTCCTTTAAATCCTCATCGAGAGCCACCCAAGTCTCTCCTTCCCCAACCCAACTCCATGCCCATTCATGTCTGCAGTGCAAACACCTGCATCTGTGACAGAAACTCCTGACCGGCAGGTGAGAGCAAATGCATCCATTCTGGACGTGTGTCGACAGGGAGGCTGCCTTATGCAAGGTGCAGGTCGGTAACTGGCTTTCCCTTCCAGACTTGGGGGATCCCACAGGAGGCAAGGTTCTCAACTGGGCAGGAAACAGGAAACTGGGAAACACAGGATACTTCCTGGCTGATCAAATTAGAAGCCCAAAGAAAATTCCAAAGCTAGACAAGGCTGGTTCTAAAAACTGGACCCTATCGATAAGACACTGAATAATAAGCAGAATTCAAATTCCCACATCTGGCCTCCAAACTACACAGAGTGAGAGAGAGAGCAAGATCAACCACAGTACAGATGAAAAGACGGAGGCATTTTACCTGATACAGTTAAGCATGTCGTATGGCTGCCAGAAGAACTACTGGACGAGGCTGCATTAACAGAGGTATTACCATCTAGAATGGAGGAGGTGAGAATTCCACACAACTCCTTCTTCCTCCTGAGACATGGCTTGGGGTTTCAAGGGCTTTCGTTACTGTGGTTCCAGTCTCTCTCTGGTTTAGGATGTCCAAAGACAAGCAAGATGGTGAGACTCAGAATCACATCCTAAAATGAAGGGGCGTGAGGGGGGAGAGGGGGGAAGCTGCCTGAAAGGGAAGACAGCCTGCAACTCAGCTCTTTGCAAATACTTGAATGTCTGGTATTTGCAGGAAGGATTAAGCTTGTTCTGTTTGTCCCCAAAGGGTGGAAACTCTATAGGACTAAAGAAAGTGACTGGGTATCGCATTTCTGCTAACTATAAGAGGGGATGAGGTAAGGGCTGTATGAAAATGAAGGTGGCTTGCGGGAGGACTGCGAGGTCACCGAGCTGGTTGCTTGGGCCGAGCCTGGAAAACTGCTCTTTGTGAATACCGGGGAAAACATTCCGATACTCCGCAGGCCCCAGATGACACACGGACTTTACAGTTAGTATGGCCACCCGAAACCCTCAAACAGCCAAATTCAACCAGAGCCACTAACCGCAGCGATCCTAGCTCTCACAGTTGTACTTACTATTCACCATGCCCTTCAGTGGAAAGAAATGAACTTCCGGTACAAGAACACCCGCCCAAAGGAGACTTGAGAAAAAGCGGCTTTGCTTTCAGGGATGGGACAAGGCCTTCAGCATGTCTGAAAGCTCAAGGCTTCGAATGTGGGCCGGGAAGCTGCCAACGTGGCCCTTTTCCACCCGCTGTATTCCGGCTAGCAAATGCACAGCGTGGCCTCGACGCACCACCACCCGGCCGTTTCCCAGGGGGCAGCGGAAGTGTCCCTTTCCGATTTGCATAGCAACGGTAGCCTTTCCACGGGCCCCACGGCCTGCTCTGCTGATCAGATGCCCGTGGAGACGCCTCGCTGGGCCTCAGGCAGGGAGCACGCTGCTGCAGGCCAGGGCCGGCACCGAGCAGTGCGTAAAGCCCTCAGGGGTGCACACCAATGCACACAGACAGCACTGTCACTGGGGGTCTTTGCTGATGTCGACGGCATCACTGGGGTCCCGATCTGGAGGTGCTGCTGCGGGAGGATCTCTAAATTTTATCGCACGCTGTTGGGTCACTGGGCCTGGGCTGGTCACAGGAGAAAATAAGGAACAATAAGAGTAAGTCCCCATAATATGCTTACTACATAAGTTCACGAAGGGCGAGGAGAGAGTGCGGCAGAGAAGCAAACCGCGGAGTCACACAGTTAATGCCGGGGAGGGGCGGGGGCTGACTTCCCAACCCGCCGGTCTGGCTCTCGGGCTCAGGTTTCTACCAGGACATGGCAGCAGCTCCTGGGGCCCTTGTTTTTGGCGTTGCTATGGTGATTATTGGGCTCTGGTTCTCCCTCCCGTCATACTTGGGTTTGAACAACAGTAGGACGGTAAAGGACTGGCCGGGCAGAGAACTCCATGGTTACTGAGGGTCCTGAGAGCAAGGGGTTCCCTTTCCGAAGGCGGGTGCTCCGGGGAACATGCCAGGACCCAGGGGTGAAGACAGATCCTGAGCCGGGCAGAGCAGCTCCGGCTGAGAGGAACAGATGGGTAGCAACCCGGGATGAGCCCATGCAACGCCCCCAGGTGTGGCGAGCAGGCAAGGTGACAGGGAAGCCCGAGGCCAGGGGACAATCAGAGAGGATGTGGGCCCAGGGCAGACGGCAGGCACAGGCACCAGAGCCTCAGGGACCCAGCGCCAAGGTGTAAGCACTGGGTCGCGGGTGTGGGTGTGTCCGGCCCACCAGTGCGGTCAGAGAGGAATCCCTGCGCTGGAACAGGAGGGAGGGAGGACGGGGGAGGAGAGGCAGGCAGTTGTCCAGCTCCGGCCAATGTGCGCCCCAGTAAGAAAGAGGAGGAGGAACCGAGGGCTAAGCCCCGACTCCAGCCTGGCAAACACAGGCTGCCTCGTTCACCACTCGAACCAGGCGAGCCCAGGTCCAAGCCTCAGACAGTGGCAGAAAAAGCTACCGCCTCTTAAAAAGGCGCCAGTTTCTCTGAAAATTTAAAAATGACCTACAGCTGTTGCCCACGTAACCCAATCCTCACCCTGCTTTTCATCAGGGATCCATGCGGCATCCCAAAGAGGCTGGACCTCGATTCCAACAACCTCCTTTGCACGAGGGTGCGGGGGAGGGGGGCGGGCACTGGGGTGGAGGCCCTGACCCATTTTTGATGGAGTCTTGCTCATTGGAGACATTCACTGCCAGCGACTGGCCTAAACTGCTGACTCTTCACTTCTCGGCAATTGAGCACTAAACCCAGGGAGGAAATACCAGGTCAATTTTGTGGGAACACCTGATAATGCAGTTCTGTTCCTGACAAAAGAGAGGAAATTGGAGAAATGCTAACAGGGCTCGTGGGCTATCGGTAATGATATCGGCTGGTTCCACCCTGTTGCCCTCAGCGAGCACTCACAGGGTATCTGCACCTGGCTGGGTGGGCTGTGAGCAGGGGTGCCTGCCTCCCCTGGTGACCACAGCCCCGGGAACCAGCTAGGCCAAGCTCAGGGCTTCTAGACGCTACCACCCCACCCGGGCTCCAGGGGTGGCTTCACTGGCTGTTAACCCAGTTTCAGCTTCATCGATCGCACTGTTTGATCCAATTCTGATGCTCCTGCTTCCTCATCTTTCCCCTCTGAATCCTGCGGAGGCTTTCTATAGGTGTTTGCCCCACCCCCACCCCTGAGTGGGTCACGGGGGCCCTGAAGGTGAGCCACTTTCTCTCCGGAGGTCAAGTCCAACTCTGCCACACCTTTTCACGCAACCAAGCAGGGACAGGGAGGGCCGCACAGCAAGACATGTTCCCCTCCGAGGGTGTAAGAAATCAGATTGCCATTCCAGCTCCCCGTTTGTTCCAGCTTTAAAAAGTAATTTTCACTGTTCCACGTGCAGAAAAACATTCATTCGATTTGTCAAACTGGTTCAGACTCAAAGGTGTGAAAATGAGGTTTAGATTTGCTCTCCCCTATAACCACAGCGGGCTGAGGGTTCTGCTCGTGATGACAATGTTTTCCTGCGACAGTCCGATCTATACCCATTGTTGCCACTCAATTCCGTTCAATATACCTTTACTGGGCATCTATTATGTGCCAGACACTGGCCGCGCAGGAGAGATGAATAGCCTCAGGGGACTCAGGAGCTAATTAGTAACAGACACAATGCCCGCTCACCAATGATAAACACTCCCCTGGAGTACAACTTGCAATTACCCTCCAACACACCGCCTGAGAACAGAGCTGGGAATGTATCTGATACAGAGCATCCAGTCTTTCTTGGTGAGGTATGACTTGAGGATGCCACCCACGTAAAATTAACTTTGCTCTGGCAAATGCTACTTGCGGGAACAAAAACACTAGGAAAATGAACTATCTCAGCAAATGCAAAATGAGTCTGAAGTTTCAGAAATTAGAGAATATGGCCAAAATCAGATTGAAGTTCACTCATTCAATTTTTCCTCAGGCTGCAGAACTCATAGAACAGCATGTGCAAACGGCACAAAATAAACTAAAAAAATAGGGACTGTGTACAGGTCAGACGTAAGATTTAGAAAAGGGTGGGCTTTCTCTCCCGCGCTGTGTAATTAACAAACACTCGGGTACAGCTGCTCCGTGCCCAATCAGCCCAGGAGGCGAGAGCTGACCAGGGGGCTGCTTTTTACGTTTTAATTCACTCCCTTTCCTCTTCTACTCGAGTATTTGACATTTCTTTCAGAGCTTCACTGCATCGCCTTTGCAGTCTCCCTGATAATTAAACCCTAAAATATCAAGTCCTTCAAGACCGTTTCAAAAGGGCAATTGTCGGTATTGAAGTGATGAGCTCATGGTACCCTTTAAGTAAGTATGAGCTGTGTGATGGGCGGGGAATCACCAGGTCTGCACAGAACAGGTCCCGAGAGCCAGCTGGGGCCCGAGGGGGGGCTCCGCCTGTGGTTGTCTCCGCCCTGTAAAAATGCAAACTGGTTCCAGTCCGTTAAGCATCAGCTCGAAATATGTCAGGGGAATTTCTTTCTTGGCATGTGACTCTGAGGTTTCATTTTTGTGGCCTCTTCCTGGGACATACAGCCAAACCTTGTCATTTTTCTCCCCTAAAGCAGAACCCATTCAAACAAACGAACAAAAAAAAATCAAGAAAAAAAAGAACACACATACAGCATAACGCATCAATGGACAGATACACTTAGTGAGGATTACTGACTAAAAGAGCCTATTTTTCCAGATAGGCTGAAAGTCATCTTTCAGATTATCAACAAGCCCTAGCCGGTTTGGCTCAGTGGTTAGAGAGTTGGCCTCTGGACTGAAGGGTCCCAGGTCTGATTCCGGTCAAGGGCACGTACCTTGGTTGCAGGCTCGATCCCCATCTCTGGTAGGGGTGCGTGCAGGAGGCAACCGATTGATGTGTCTCTCTCATATTGATGTTTCTCTGTCTCCTCCCTCCCTTCCACTCTCTCTAAAAGTCGATGGAAAAAAATATTCATTAAAATATTAATAGCCACGAAAATAAATTAATCAGCCTTCAGACTGAAGGGTCCCAGGTTTGATTCCAGTCAAGGGCACCTGCCCAGGTTGGGAGCTTGATCCCCAGGAGAGGGCGTGCAGGAGGAAGCTAATCAATGATTCTCTCTCATCATTGATGTTTCTATCTCTCTCCCCCGCCCCCTTCCTCTCTAAAATCAATATAAAAATATTTTTTAAAAAATAGCTAAACTAACAGTTCTCTCTAGGCCTTGAAGTTTATGGGCACTCACATGGATCCTGACTCTTTGATTTCCTCTAAGACTCTGGCTATTGGGCCTTGGCACTTAGCACCACTTCCAGAGTTTTTCTCTTTTCAAAATACCCCAGGAATTCTTGTACTTAGGGGCTGGGAGATTTAACCCAATGGATCACACGTGTCTGTCAGAGACAGCATAGCAGCCACTTACCTGCACATGTATGTATGTGCAGGCAGCTGCTGCTTCTACTTCCAAATGCTTCATCGATAACTCAAGTGACAGAATCTGGCAGCTTGGTAAGCACATAACGTAAACTATGCTTGAAAAGGTTTAATAGCCCAGTGACTCTCCAATATACAAAAGCATACCATTCCTACGAGCCCATAAAGATTACACAGAATGATAGATCCATTGCTCAACAGGTACCTGGACAGAGATAGGTAGTCCAGTGCTGTCATCCTTACGCCTAGACGGAACAGATCCTCATGCCGGCGACAGAGCAGAAAGAGAGGGGGCGATGAGTTCCAAGCAAGCCCTCTGTCTTCAGCAAATTGGCTCACAGCTAAGCACCTGAAACCCATGAAGAAAGGGAGTGCACGCCTCCCGCAGCAGGCTACCACCAGGGGGCGCTCCCAGTGGCCTGGCCCCACAAATGCAGGAGGTCCTGGCAGGGGAAGCTGGACCATGTGGGGCCCATGAAGATTCTAGAATACCATCCTTTTTGGAGCTGACTAGGACATCTACCTTGAAAGTGAAGTTCCCAAAGAGAATGAAGCTGAATTACTTCCCCTGCCAGGAAAGGAGAAACAAAAGCAGAACTTTCTGAACAGCAGGCTAGATAGGAATGGTAATTTAGGAAGGTCGGAGGAGTGGTGAGTGGCAAGCCTGCTTCTCTCCCCGACAACACCCAGGGGGAGTTCCCTTTGTCTTTAGTCCTTCTCCCTCTCTTCTTTTCTCCCTCCCTTCCTATTTCCTCATCTCCCTCCCTCCCTCTGGGGCCTACTCTGGGGTCTTGCTGTACTTGGGTTTCAGAGCACATCCTCCACTTGAAGAGCCAGAAGGACAACGCTGGCATTTATTCCCGGTCAGCTTATCGGGGAAAGTGCACCAACAAACACATCAGAAAACGAGCAGCAAGGACAGCAGGAAGCTTGTTTCTCAGCCAGATACGCTCTGTCACTTGTAAATGTGTCGGACCTTGGGAAAAGCATGAATTATGATTTGCCCTCAAAATATGCATCCGCAGGAACAAGTCAGTCAGCGGATTGCAAACTGCTGCATGAGATAACAAATGTGAGCTGCTGTCAGCCTGAGACCCAACAAGCCACCCCAACAGGACACGGACCTCCTCAGCTACAGCCAGAGAGACCCAACCAACCACCCCCAGGGGACACGGACCTCCTCAGCTACAGCCAGAGAGACCCAACCAGCCACCCCCAGGGGACATGGACCTCCTTGGCTGTATGGTAGACACTCACTGTGCTGTGGCTGGGAGAGTAATTGCCAGGACGTGGAGACAACGAAAAGTAGGTTGTTTCCTTCTAGTTCACTAAAAAAATAGAGGAGGTTGGTGCATATTCTTTCCCGATAGGTAACTACATAGTATAGACCTAGTCAAGGGAAAAGTCACTCTACAGTTTTCATATCTGTAAACCAAAATGCACCAAATGGAAAAGATGTACTTATTTGAATAACTACTATTCCAGAGACACGGCTTCGCCTTGTGTTTTAGCGACCAGAAGGAAAAGAAGTGTCGACTCGAGAACACAGTTCCTGAAAGCAGCTAATAAGTGGCTATAGGAGTCAGCAAAAGGAGCACCGTCTCTGGGATGCCTGCTTCCAGGGCCATGGCACACCAGCAATGAGACATAACTCTAAGGAAGTCGGTTAGTGTCACATCAACACTCACCAGAGCAAAGTGAAGTTTCACAAATAAAAGCACAAATACATTGCACGCTGACGCTAAAACGCACTAGTGCAGAATACTATTCATTACAGGGTTCTTTTTTTCTGCAAAATAACATGTTTTCCCAGCTGAAGCTAGCCATTCTTCAAGTATTTTGCTCACGATGAAATCCAAGCTATCATTTAGTCAAAAGTCCCCAGTTATAGATGAGGAAAATGAGGCAGTCAACTCGCCGTATTATAATGTAGTGGTTCTCAACCTTCTGGCCCTTTAAATACAGTTCCTCATATTGTGACCACCAACCATAAAATTATTTTCGTTGCTTCATAACTGTAATGTTGCCACTGTTATGAATCGTAAGGTAAATATCTGATATGAAGGATGGTCTAGGCAACCCCTGTGAAAGGGTCGTTCGACCCCCAAAAGGGTCACGACCCACAGGTTGAGAACCGCTGTTAATGGGAGTGTTTATAACTCTCGGTGAGCTGCAAGAAATCTGGCTATGGAACGTGAAACTAGAATACTGTTAACGTCGCCCCATTCCACACACTGGTATCCATGAGACCCACTCATCATGACGGGTTGCACCACGCTATGGCCCAAACGCCAGCTGGTAGACCCCTCTATGAAAAGCTCTCTCCACAGCCCCATCTGTGAACCCGTGCAAGACGTGGTGTCAGCATCCTTCTCTAAAGTGCTCAAAGAAAGAGGAGAATAAGGAGCTACTAAATGAAGAGCCATTTCTATCATACATGTTTTGGGGGGAAAGAAACCATCAGCAAACAACTCTATTGTAGGTTCCTTCTGAACGTGGGTGTAGTTTTGCTTTCATCTAAAAAATTTCTTCTAACTTTTAGAGAACAAATATACAATGCAATAGACACACACATAAACATGTCTTGCTATGATGAAAAATGAATCATTCCATCATTCCACAGTATCGAATGGCAGGCTCAAACTTAAACTGAGGACATGAGTAATTTTTGGCCCTTTTTTTTTTTTAATGAAGGAAGAGGCCACAGTTCAAATTCCCATATTGACTTCCCTTTCTTGACCTCAGTGTGAAGGCCCTACTTGTGGTGTCCTGTACCGGAAGAGAAGGAGAAATAAGGTTGGCTTAATGTCTATAATTAAGACGTCTAGATTCTATGTGCAACACTTACCAATTGTCAATAGCTGAGATTTCATCTTTGATTCATTTTTAAAGCTTCACTGTGGCCAAAACCCGGTCAATAACACACAGCAAAGGAGCCTGTCTTGTTCTCAGGGGAGGAAAAAGGCGTGGGGCGGAGGGGTGGGGGGGGAGAGAAATGCTCCCCAGAATATCTTTGCCCTCCCCCCCACCTCAACTCCACAAGACCAGACCCAGAAGCCTGGGGGGAGGGGCATTTGTTATTTGGCACGTGACGTTCAAAAGTACTTGGATGTGCTTTTCTAAAGACCAAACATATTAAGACCTAATCTCAGAGAAGGCTGCATGTTTCAGTCATCACCCCGCTTCTGCAATAAACCCCGGGGCAGGCCCTAGGGCACGCGAAGCCTTTCGCCGCCGCTTCGCTGATCTGCAGCACCTCCCACGTGTCCGATCCTGGGAATGATGTTCTGCTTCACAGCGAAGGAGACACTGGAGCCTGGTGGTGTGCCCGTCACCTGGCAGGTTGGCACAACACCAGCAGTGACACTCCAAGGTGCAGCCCAGCAGGTTCTTGGCCTCAGCAGGAGGGATCGCTGGGAGGGCAGGATGAGGTGTATTCCATTCGACCTCAACAGCACCAGAGGCCAGAGAGGGATGTAGGGGCTTCTCCCACCTGCATTGCTGAATTCAGAACCAACAGGTGCCCGCAGCACACATGCACAAGTTTGAGGGGTGGGGTTAAGGGATGAAACAGGTGGGCCTGGGGGTGATGATTTGCCTTAGCTCACCAACCCTGTATGTTAATTGTGTGTGTATAAACATATATACACAAGATACTTACACAAGATATTTACATACTTAAAGTGTTTAAATGAAAAAATCTCAAGGGAGCTAAAGAAAAACACCCTTATGTAGTAGTAAGAACCATGATGTCATGGTTAAGAACCATGACTTCAGTTATGCAGATCATGAATATATACATGCATACATACACACCCACACACCATGCTCAACTCTGCTGGGTATTTCTAAGTCCACAATCAATAGTCTTCATAGATTTCATTTACAGAATTTATTCTGTGGCATGCTCATTGGTGCTAACAATGCCCATGCCTTTGGACTGACTCAGAAAAAAACTAACCACAATATAACACTGTGAACTTCATATTTCGAAAAACGCGTGAGAAACAGACAGAAAGGCAAAGGTTAATTTAAAAAAAAAACACAAAAAACAACTTTGCAAGAAAAGCCGGCACCCAGTGAGCAGGATGGAAAGCTGCTCTCATGAATGATTTATCCGTGAGACTGCGGATGGATTACTCAGGCCACTGACGCGAGCCTCCTGCACGTGTTCCGTGTTCTACTGACAACCTGAGGGGGGAGGCGATTGCCAGGAAGCAGGTGGAGAGCAATACTTACACACCGAAAGAGAAGAAAACAAAAACAAACAAAAAAGCCCAGCAATATCCCAAGTAATTATTTGTTTAAAGCCCAAGGGAAT
>NW_006300363.1:1503483-1507065 GCF_000327345.1 Myotis davidii | reverse complement strand
CAACCATGCTCTCTCCTTGCTTCTTAATTTCAACAAGGAAGACCTGGACGAGGTGGCATTCTCATCAAAATGAGACACAGCGAAATCTCATGTATTCGGCTTCATGAAAAGGCAAGGGGTTCCACCGGAGGACTTTTCCAGAAAATCCACACTTGGTTCTGCACCGACCAAAACTTTTAAAATAATGCGAATCATTAATATTTCTAAAGAGTATGGTGGTGTGTACAGTGGGGCCTTGACTTACGAGTGTCCCGACTAACGAGTTTTTTGAGATACCAGCTGTCTCTCCGCTGATTTTTTGCATTGAGTTGACAGAGTAATTTGAGTTAAGGAGCTCCTTAACAAGCTCATTCTGGGAAAGAATTAAACTTGTAAGTCAAGGCCCCAGTGTACTTTCTTGCCTTCTCAAACAGGAGCTGCATGACATGAACTTGACCTTTCAGGGAGTCCTGATTAGGCTGGTCTTTGGTTACAGTGTTGCAAGGAGCTCGTTAGTGCTTCTGAAGTCAGATTGCTTTTTGTCACCACGTAGTGTCCGCACATGAGTGGGAAAGCTACACAATCAAACTTGGGTTCAAATCCCAACGGCAACCCTTGTAGTTGGGTAAATGTCAGCAGGTGACTTTTCCTCTCTGAGACTTTCCTTGCCCATCTGTAAAATGGGGATAATAAACTCAAGCAGTTGGCACATAGTAGGCTTTTAATAAATGTTACTTCCCTCCTTCTGCCCTTTTCCTTTGCTTTTTCTAACCACATATAAACTAGCAGTCAGTAGCCAAACCTGTAAGGCAAGTGAGTTTGACATGCTTGCTGTAAGGAATATTAAAAGGGGCCTTACACGGGGCCCCTGACAGGATAGGATGGATGTTAGGGGTTCTGAGGATAGCTGTTTCCAGTACTCAGTATTTGTTTAATTTGAGTCTAGGTTCTGTTCCAGAAAGTTCTAGATCTCATTGAGTCTTACATAAATGTTTTAGCTATAACTTTATTCCAATGACCTAAATAGAAAGTACATGAATTCACACATGGATCCTAACAAAGGACCCTTACTGTGTGTCCTGAAAAACAGATTATTTTTCATGCTTCAATATCTCCATTTTAAAAAATTAAGATCGGTGTACCCCACCAACTGAGTAGTTTGGAGTTCTCGTCTTACGCTGCCTTATTTGGAAATCACCACCTTCAGGGCATGACTTTGTGACGGTTATAATATTTATGTCAGGCTGCTTGCTCCAAACAGGCTTGATGGATGAGAGATGACAGGCTTGCATAGTCGCTAGGAACTCTAAAGGGCATCAGGCCTCGTTTGTTCATCCTGTAAATGTCTAGGTGATCTCAGAGGCTAATGATAATGACTGAGAACTCAGGAGAGCCAGGTGCTGTGCTGGGGCTCAATATAAGGGAGTGGGGGGCAAATGTAGGTTTACAGTCGTGAGTAGGAAAACAGTTTATTCTTTATAGATAGATATTGATTTCATAGTGGAAGGGAGAGGAAGAGAGAGATAGAAACATCAATGATGAGAATCACCGATCTATTGCCTCCTGCATGCCCCACACTGGGGATCGAGCCCGCAAATGGACATGTGCCCTGACCAGGAATCGAACCGTGACTTCCTGGTTCATAGGTCGATGCTCAACACTGAGCCACGCCTGCCAGGCTTGCCTCCCATCACTTTCATAGTGGATGTCTGTTCACAGAAGCCAGGAGATGAAGATGGATTCGGAAAGCTGGGACTGATACATAAAGCCCATGCCCTGCCTGCACTGAGTGGTGAGCGTCCTTGCCCGCCAGCTCTAGTTCCTAATGCTTTAGGGGACCGTCTTTTTTTTCCCATCGTGTCCACAGCAACGGCGGTCCTTTCCTCCTGAACACGCGCACTCCTGGCAGTAACACGGCGTCTGTGTGGCCAGAAGAGGCACTTTATTTCCTTGAGCACATTTGTAAAATGTGTGGGGAGCCGACTAAAATTAATGAACTTTTCTTGCCAAAAAGAACTAGGCTCCAAATTCGGTCATGGACTGCCAAACAGCGTGAACAAAGTCAGTTTGTGAAGAAAATAAGAACATTCAGAGGAAGCAGACGCTGAATACAGGCCGTCCCTGACTTATTTGTGCTGAGTTAAAGATATCCCTCATCTGAGAAAAATAAGTCCATTTCTCTGCCATCCGCCTCCGCCCGTTTCCTCTCCCCTCCACAGAGGCCCTGGTCCCTCAGCCTTCCATCCCCTGGCCGGTACCTCTCCTCGTCTGGCCCAGCCCAGGGTCAATGGTGGACCAGCTGACACTGAACCCTTAAACCTGCCCGGACCCTACCTCCTCCAGCCCTAAGTACCTGAATCTGGGTTTTCTTCTCAAAAAATAAAAGTCAGCCCTAGCTGGTTTGGCTCAGTGGATAGAGCGTTGGCTTGCGGACTGAAGGGTCCCAGTTTGATTCCGGTCAAGGGCACATGCCTGGGTGGTGGGCTCCATCCCCAGTGGGGACCGTGCAAGAGGCAGCTGATCAACAATTCTCTCTCATCATTGATGTTTCTATTTCTATCTTTCTATTTCTTTCCCTTCCTCTCTGAAATCAATAAAAAAAATATTTAAAAAATAAAAATAAAAGTTATTCACTCTCAAAAACCATGATACTGACCTCCTTGGTCTTTACTGTATCCTGGCATTTGAGACCCACGTCCACCCTGCACGTGGCAGCCACTGGGCACTGCCTATCGGAGACCGTCAGCCCCAAAGTGCTGCCTGGGACGCTGGCGCGCTGACCACGGAGCACGGAGCCTCAGCGCCAGCAGTAGCTCCACATGCAAGCAGCCACCCCATAGCGAGCGCAAGCTGTAATTTGAAGCTGAATGCCATTAATTGCATAATTTTAAGTTATTTCATATTAATTCTGCTAAAATCACATCATGCAATTAGGGCATGAGGAAGAATTGTTTTTGGAAAGAAACCAAAGACTCCACAGGGCTGGGTTCATATCCAACACTGACAGCTAAATACGCTGCCAAGTGGAGTTATCGATAAAAAAAAATTATTTTGCTCCAATACATAAAGATCACATCTCACATTTTATAAAACCTGGAGGGCCCGGGTATTGGTCTGGAAAAAAAAAACCTAACTTATTCCGACTCCCCTTTAAGCTAAATGGTCCTACTGAAAACCTCGAAAAGATATGTGTTTACATCAGGGAGAAAGCTAGTGGGAAACAGTGAGACCAATTTTAGGAGAAGGAAACCCAGAAATGTGGTAGGAAGCCCTAATCTAATCTACTTCCCAGTGATATCCTGCTTTCAACCCAATTCGACCCAAAAACGATGATGGGAATGGGAAGGGCAGCAAGCTGACCAATTCTGGAGATGACGGGGAACAGAGAAAAAGGTGATTGTGAAGAACTGTCTGATGGTAGAGGAGGGAGGGTACTGGTCCCCAGTCTCTTTTTGGGGTCCCCTGAGGTCCCGACTCCCTGCCACTCACAGCCTCTACCCTGAGCCACAGCCCCACCCTCAATGGTTTTCAACTTGGGGCAATTCCATCCCATGACCACCTAGCCAATGGAAAGTGAGGGGCAGGAGGACTTCCTGCTCTGTG
>NW_006300363.1:1500988-1503468 GCF_000327345.1 Myotis davidii | reverse complement strand
TCCATACACGCATGGTTGAATGTGGTGGCTGGCACAGCTCGATACTCCAAGCACAGTGGGGGTTAAAGAGACCCTGTGGTTTGCAAACCCAGCCTGACAAGTCCCATAATTTCCGGGGACACTGTGTTTGTGACTTAGTCACTACAGACATGAAGTCTGGAGTCCCTGAGTGGGTTTTGGGGTTTCAGCCAGGAGTGGAGAGGCCCATTCCTGCGGACTTCATTGCAACCCCTGGGTTCATAGCTGGTGATGAAGAGGCCCCTCGCGGTCCCTAAAATGTGGACTTCCCAAGAGGGAATGGGAAGCTCAAGGCACAAAGGTGGGCAGACGCTTATCTGCTATCCTACTTCTGTTTTCCTGTGAAAGCTCAAAAACCGCATTACCCTTCCCAGAAGCGCCCAAGTACTAGTAAAAGGCTGCCCTCCGGACACACCTTGCTGCACCTAGGCCTAGGCGCCCACTGCCGTCCTGTCTCCAGGCTTCAATGGTATCATCAGAAGCACCCAAATAAGAGAAGGCAAAGGAAGGGAGACACTTCTCTAGACAAAATGAAAGCAGTGTAGGCTTTTCAATCGATAGACTCGACCAGGCCCCGAGGATAGGAAGGTTGCACAATGCCTCCGTCCCCTGGGTCAGTCTGCAAGGGATGGACCCTGCTACGAGGAGCGGCCATAACACGATGAGGAGCGGCCATAACACGACGTTACATAAAAGAGGGGCGTGTCCTGTCACATGAACTGGCTGTTGGAGGCTGCGGCGTAGGAAGCCCTAATCACATTTACTTCTCGGCGATGTCCTGCTTTCCATCCAATTTTCTGGACAGTTAGACGGAGACCGGATCAAAAAGGCATTTGTTTGCTAACAGGAACAGACAATTATTTCTGTCCCCTGGCCTTTGTCTTTATCACTGATCACCCAGAGTTAGCTGACTGCACAGGAAGCCCAAGGCCCATCACCGGCTCTGCTGGGGAGCCTGAGTCAGGCACCGTGGTGGGTGGGCTGTGCCGTGGAAAGGGTGGCAGGATCCAGGGCTCCGTCCATGCCCCTCTGTCCACCAGGGCCTCCCTGAGCCGCTCCACTGCGAACAAAGAAGCAAACACGGGACCGAAGGACAACCACTCCTGCAAAACACCTGTGCAACCCTCCGACATTGTTAGGACATGACAACTAAAATCCTGTGCACACATTCTATTAGGAAAGTGCTCTTTGCCATTCGATGAGATGGCAAAACTTAGATTGTATGTGGCCTGCATGTTGTCAGAGCAAACAAAAGCCAGGACGCACAAGCAAAAGCATCTTTTACTTAACTTGTTCCAGGGAAAAAAGTATTTCTTAGTCTGGACTTTAACAATTTTTTTTTAAATTAAGAGCACTCGTTAATATTCTAATATTCTATTGTTAGAACCGCCACTTATAGATCAAGCCTGGAGGGAAAAACACACTAAATCCGTAGCTTACGCAGTAAGAGAATTTAATATGCAGCTTCACCAGGCTAGCACGTACACTGTCCATTTCCTTCTAAAGATGAATACCAATGTCTAATTTCCTAAATTTCATCATTTTAATCAATATGCCACTTGGTTAATGAATTGAAGAAGCAAAGAAAGAACAACAGAGGTCCTGAGACGACATATGTTCTGTGGTTTTTCCAGCATCGATGGAAACTCATCATCTCTTCTTTTTCTTCCCATCAGCAAACATTTTTTTTTTTTTAGGTAAAGTGACAGAGAGAGCCACAGAACAGGTCATTCTACTTTCAGCCCAGTTCTAAAAACTCCCTCCGCAGGAAACCTCCACACAGCAGTTCCAAGCAATGACATTTTCTTCCCAAGTTAAAATGGAGAAATCAAAATGCCTTACCAGGTGCATGAGTTAGTACTTTCCATAAATGACACAGCACAACTGACTCAAGACAGACAGACTACAGCACAGGAGCCGGTTACTGGGCAACCTAAACATCGGACCACCATTGGCCTGGAGTGGTGTGCTTGTGTGCTCATTGCTGTATGTGACAGCAGCAGACCCTCATGTTCCCCCAAAAGTTCCAGGGAAAAGAGAGCTGAGCTGCGGTGGAAGTCTCCGTGGGGATAACCAGTGCGCGGGAGGAAAAATGCCACCTGCCCTGGGACCCCCGTCCCGTTCCAAGCTCTCCATTCCTTGGGTGCCTCTCCCTGCGGGATGTGTCTGTCTATCTCCCTCCCCACAGAGACCTGAAAAGGACATATGTTAACTGCTTCCTACTGTTAACATCCCCTCTCTCTAGTTTTCCCGGTTACCTCTCAGCTCTGTCACTGTATCCTGTACATGAATATGACACTTCCCTCGCTGTTCACACATGACCAACATTTTAAGGTTCCGGCCAAAACATTCTCAGGGAGCTAGCCCTCCAAATATAGGACTTACCCTCTTCATGGCGTTCTGATGGCTTGATATCAAAATAATGCTGGAACTTAAGACTACAGCATACTAATTCTTTAATT
>NW_006300363.1:1479926-1500853 GCF_000327345.1 Myotis davidii | reverse complement strand
TATGGGCGCATCCCCAGTGGGGGGTGTGCATGAGGCAGCTGATTGATGTTTCTCTCTCATTGATGCTCCTAACTCTCTATCCCTCTCCCCTACTCTCTGTAAAAAATCAATAAAATATATTTAAATAAATAAATAAAAGGGAGTCATTTGCTAAGTAAAATAACTGAGAAAAATATGGTATATGAGCAATCTAATAAATATATATATTCCAATGCTCATAAAGACAGAGAACAGATTGGTGGTTACCAGAGGCAGTAGGAGGTGGGGGGTAGTGAGAGAAATGGGTAAATTTTATTTTTAGTTTAAATAAACTATTTTTTTTAAAAGAATAGTCTTTTCAACAAGTGGTGTTGGGACAAATACACATGCAAAAGAACTACTTTGGACCCCCTACCTCACAGCGCATAAAAATTAACCAAAATGGACCATCTGCCTAAATGTCAGAGCTAAACCTATAAAACTCTTAGAACACAAAGGAATGAATCTTCATGACCTTGGTTGTAGGCAATGGTTTCCTAACTATCACACCAAAAGTATAAGCAGCAAAAGAAAAATAAACTGGACGTCATCAAAATTTAAACCTTTTGTGCTTCAAAGGACACCATCAAGAATGTAAAAGGACAACCCATGAAATGGGAGAAAATGTTTGCAAATAATATGTCAGATAAGGGACTCACACTCAGAATAAACGAACTCTCACAACTCAATCATAAAAAGACAAACCAATTGAAAACTGGGAAAAGGATCTAAAGAACTATTTCTCCCAAGAAGGTAAGTGGCCAATACATTTATGAAAAGGTGATCAATATAATTAGTCATGCGGGAAATGCAAATTAAAACGAGAATGAGATAGCTCCTCACACCCAGCAGGATCGGCGACCATAAAAAAGGCAACCACAAGTGTCCCCAAGGACATGGAGGAACCGGAACTACCCAATCTCACTGGTGGAAATGTAAAATGGAGTGGCCGCTGGGAAAATAACCTGGCAGTACTTCAAGGAGGTAAGCATGGAGTTGCCGTACGAGTCAGCCACCCCACTCCTAGGCATACGCTCGAGAGACTGGAAAACGTGTCCACACAGAGGCTGTGGACACACTTCCGCTGCCACAGGACACGCTCGCCATCTGCCTGACTCGTTTTCGCCAGCGCCTGCTTGGCTAGAAAGAACTCTGGGCTAGGAGCCAACTTAATAAAAAAAATGATGCTGTTAACTTAAGAATTTCATAAACATATGGATCCTATAGAGATGAAGTCTATTTCACTAAAAATAAATAAGTAAATATGAGTAGAGTGGATTCCTACGGCTGTTGGAGGGATTTCACGTGTCTTCAGAAACAACTGTGCGATGAAAAGCAAAACAAGCTAGAAGTTTTCATCTTGAGATCAGAGCAAGAAGACATCCCCCCACCCGCACCCCACACACCCTGACCAAACCCTCTATTCACGTCAGCTGTCTCTTTGTTTACAGATCTGGGGGTCTTCAGGGCCCCCAGAAGAGATATTCCTTCACGTCAGCCCCAGGAGGGACCTCCGTTCTCCAGGCTCCCAGCCCGGGGTTTCCTGGGATGAGTCACTGCAGACGCAGAGCAAGGTGCCGCTGCCTGGAGTGACCTGTGTGCAGGCCACTGGGCATCAGGGCCCGCTCAATGCACAACCACTGACAGTGCAAACCACAGTGAGTCACTGACTTGTACGGACCCCAGTGACCAGGGCAGGCTGCGCTCCGGAGCCCTTGACCCGAATCTACATCCCTTCAAACTACAGCTGCTTACGAAACCCAACCCCAGCCTCTACTTTTCAAACAGAACTAGACTGGTTCCCCATCAGGATCAGTCGAGAGGTGCCGAACGTGTCTGGCACCCCGTGTCTGAGCAGAAAGGAGTGAAGGTATTTTCATGGAGAAGGCGGATACAGGTACTGTCCTGTGACACCAGGGCAGGCCACCGTGGGGATGGCTTTCTCCACCACAGCCCACTCCCGTCTTCTGGAAGAGGGTGGGCACTGGTGGTAGGAAGAGACGCTGTACCATTGAAGAGAGCTAGAGAGCAGCACCTCCCGCAGGGCCAAGGTCCTCGGAGTCACAGACAAGGCCAGGCTCAAAGGTGCAGCTTAACTCCCGCTATGAAGGTGAACCCAGCCCGAACGCAGACACTGAAACCCCTGCCACAAACAAGCCCAGGCCATGCCGCTTCCTCTGCGCAGCCAGGGAACATGGGGGTGGCTGCTGTCTGCACTGCTCACCCAGCATGCTCTGCGGGCACGGAGCGCTTGGGAGCAGATATGTGTGCGTGTCGGCTCAGCTGCCCGGCCACGTGTAAGGCCCGTGCAAGGCCACACAGGAGTGTTTCTACACGTTCAGGTCCTCTCAGGGGCCACACTCAATTAGCCTTCTCCTCCCAGGAGGGTTTCAGTTATGCCTGTGCCCTAATAACGAGGGGTCCCTCCTCCTCTCGCCCCCAGAAGCCTTCCACTCGGAGCTCATTGTTCTGAATGGCCTCTGGCCTCCAACACCCGAACTCCCCAGTCAACAGCCCCCAGACCCACGGTGCCCGGCCGGCCTGGACATGTCAGCACCGAGGCTCTTCTTCGTGGGGCAGAGCTCAGTTTCACCCCCACTTTTCTTTCAGACCAACCTGGGTCTCACGCCTGGAAGCATGCCCAACATCCAGACACGCAGGGACTCAAACCCCAGGGAGAAGGGAACCGGAGACAGAGACACGGGCTCTGCTCGGAAGTCCCATCCTGGGCCAGTGCCGCAGACATGATGCCGAGAGGTGAGGCAGGTGGCAACGTCAGGGCAGGCATGTGTCACAACAAAGCCCAGGGCCCGCCAAGGCCCCGTAGGCCAGTCAGTGTGCGTGCGTGTGGTGTGGTACATTGTGTGCATGTGTGTGTGCTGTGTTGCGTGCGGTATGTGTCCCGAGCAGGGGGGAAAGGTGCTCAAGGACTCTGAACACTGAGTGCAATTTTCTAAAACACTAAGAAAAGGAACATGCAGGGAAGGAAATTATATTTTGCTGTTAATAGCTGCATTCTCCCCACCAGGTGCAAACAAAGGCTTCCGAGGTGGGAGTACTTTTCAACAAATAATCCGCCAGCCCAAGTGCTAAAATTAAACTCCTCCACAGGTAGACAACAGGGGAAAATCCTCCCCCAGATTCACTGCCAACACACCTTCCCCGATGAACCCACTGAACCCCAGCCTCAGCCCTCTGACACTCCCCACTTCATCAGAAACTGCACACATGATAGGCAATTCCTTCAGCTCCAGGAAAAGGGGAGCCCCTGGCACTCAGAAGGAGGAGGGCTCTGAGCTCTGAGGCCTCACCTACCAGGCAGCCAAAGACTCTGCAGAGAGTCACCTGTCAAAGGGTCACAGGGACCCCAAGATGCCATCCATTGTAAGGTGCTGATTAAACCATGACATGCCAGCGATTGTAAGACACCCCTGAATTACAGACCATGGAAATGTGAAAACATGTGTGCTTTACATGCAATGAGACCGGGCGACAATAGATGGCCCAGGCTGTACCAGGAGGTCCTGGGTCGCGGGAACCGGAACCCAAAGCAGTGCGCCAGGACCACTTTTAGAGTTGCCTTCCATTCACTCCATGAATATGCACCAGGCATGTACTAGCAACTCACACATGTGTGGCATGTGTGTCTCCCAGTGGCTCTGTGAGGTAGCGTGATCACCTTCCCATTTTACAGAATAAGAAACTGAGACCCAGAAAGGCAAAATAGCCTCCTGAGGCTAGTCAGAGGCAGGACACAACTTCCCACGTAGGTTGGTCTGGGTGCAAAGCCCGGGACTTCCCATCCCAGCCTGCATGTTGGACAAGTCTTTCCCCAGGTGAGGCAGGTATCCGCCCACATGCCTTCCCTTTTCCCTTGCTTCTCGCCAGCCCAATTCACGGCTTCTGGCAGCGAAGAAGCATTCCTTTTCGTCAGGTTGTGTGTGGTCAGGAGTTTAATATTATCTAAATCTCTCCTCCATCCACTGTACAATTTATTCCTCTCATCCAGTGGGCCACACGTCACAACATCCAGCCCCGTGAGCCGGTTACCAAGGACCAGTCCTCCCATTTCGGGGAATGGGAGGCTCACAGGAGGCTTCGGTTGACTCAGTTTCACGTATCCCGACAAGGACCACAATTTGTTACTCATCGTCACCAAGACGTCTACTTGCGGCCAAAGAAAAGTGTATAACCCGTTCAGTGAGTTACTTATTGAGCCAAGTTCCTCCTTCCATAGATCTCACGGGGGTTCTCTGAGCCAGAGCAAACAAGCTCTCGGTTCCACACCCAAGGACGTCTCAGAGGTCCGGCTGGGTTTGTCCGTCTCCGGGACCATGGCTCCAACCACCTCATCAGAGTCGCTCCAGAGTCACTCTCACTCATTCCTTTCGAGCCTCCCGTCAGTGTACGGTTCAGGAGGGATCTGCCTGTTGGTCGTTATAAAATGTAATTGACCAGTATGGACACGATTCAGAATGGCAGCCCGGCATCAAACTAGAACCAGAAGATCTTGATTCCACACCTTTGTCCACCACTGGCAACAGAGAAGGTACTGACCTTCTCGGAGCTTCAACTATTGGCCTAATAAAATGAGTCCCCGATAACCCAGGGAATTCCCTGAGCTCGAAGGAAACACTGTGCGTGAGACTGCTCTATCCAAGAAGCACACTAACGTGAGATGGTGGGCAGAGCTAGGCCCACGGGGACCCAGGGACTGCTCACAGCCACCCAATTCCAGAACCGTTATCCCCAAAGAGAGAAATGATAAGTATGTGCACGTGTATGTATGAAAAAGCAAATAAACGTGTTAAAAGTGAATATTTGATACATATATGTTGGGTAGTTATATGTGCTAGGTGTTGGGGTTCAGGGGCGTCTGGCCCCACTGAGCTTGCCGCCCAATGGGAGAGACAACCATGGGTTAAATAATTGTAAGACTAAATGTATCATCTAGCATAACACTAGGAAGAAAAAATGTAGCTGATATAAGAGCACATCAGAGAGAGACCTGAGATGGTCCTGGGTTCAAGGAAAAGGCCTGTGAGTGAAGCAGTGTTTGGGACGGGTGCTAACGGAAGGAGCGGCCCAACCAGGTGGTCAGGGGGGAAGAGCATTCACAGCCAATGGAACCACCAGACGAAGGCCTGGGATGGGAGGGAGCAGGGCCACTCCGGGCGCCTGGAGAGTAAGGGAAGGGGGTGTGGAAAGCAGCAGGGGCAGCAGGTGACACAGGGCTGGACTTCACCCTCTAGGGT
Source organism: Myotis davidii (assembly GCF_000327345.1). Lineage (NCBI taxonomy): Eukaryota > Metazoa > Chordata > Mammalia > Chiroptera > Vespertilionidae > Myotis > Myotis davidii. The sequence goes on along the minus strand of NW_006300363.1, from coordinate 1,495,580 downwards.
GAGCCTCTCTAGGAACGTAAGCAGGGAGTGAAGGGGACAGTGACCCAGGGGGCAGGGAAGGACATGGGAGACCGGCTGAGAGGTTGGGGGCCAGACCCAGAGCAGGTGAGACTGACACCATGAAGGAATAAGAAGACGCCAAGCAGAAATCTCCCTTTGGCAACGTTGGGGCCACAATCTGGTATAGTCCTGGGTGGCATTTCTGGCCATTCACCCGCCCACCGACCAGTCACCAAAGGCTACTACACTTAGAGGGGGTGTGAGGCGGCCTCGGCTAACTAAGACCACACGAAACTTACAATCGGCGAGCATTCCTTCTATGAAAACCATCACCCAGAGGTGACCCACTGGTGTCTATCACAGTATAAACACACGGCCTTAGTTACCAGGCTGAGGGGCAGGTCATTTCTGTGTGAATTAGGTAGATGTTCTCCATCTTCAACTGAATTAAACTCACTGTGTCGAGAATACAAACAATATGAAAACAGGTTGTGTACAGAGAACAGCCTGGAAGCTCCATCCAACTCCACCCCCTCTGGAGGGAGGCGCTCAGGGCCTCTCACTCCCTCTCCAAGGGAGCATGACCGCAAAACCACCTGAATGAGACAGCAGCTTCCCTCCGCGAGAGGAGAGTCACATGGAGCCGTACAGAAATAACAAACATTTTCAAGGGTTTTCAAAAAAATCAGCAGACAGATGGGGCCTCGGTTCATTTTTAGATACAGAAACAGACTTTGAAGAGCAAGGGGAAGTGGGTTCCACCCTCGGGGACAGCGTTCTCCCGCTGCCAGGGGGAAAGGAGCCAGCTGGAGCGGTGAACTCGAAACACCCTGGTCTTGTTGGTGCCGTGTCCTGGGCTCCAGGGGACAGTGTCCCACACCACCAGGTCGGCGCTTGCCAGCCCACCCGCAGTCCCAGTTGCATGCCCCTGGGTCACCAGCCCCAAACCAGGTTACAGCCCGTCACCCGCACGCTCAGCGCCCCGCACGTGACCGTCCTGCCACTCGCCGTCATTAGGACTCTGTAAATATTTGGGTTTATTGCTGAAAATCCATCTCCTCGCTGAACTCTGAAATCCGTGAGGCCAGGAGCCCCTTTTCGTATCTCCGGAATCTACCACAGGACTTGAGAGAAGGGGAACTTGGTAAATATTTGTCCATTCTTGAAGGACCACACTAGTCAAAAGTAGCTGAATGAAATACAATCTTAAGAAAAGAATGAAAACATGTTCTAGTCACCACCCTCTTCAGCTACCGAGGACGAGGAGCCTTTCTGTCCTGTAGCTTTCGAGGGTGGGAGGAAGACTGGAGACGCGTATTATTACAGCTGTTATTTGGATTCACCTCATCAGAAACTCGAGCTTCTCGGCCCCAGGCAGTCGCCATCACGAAGAAGCCAATGATTTACGCTGTCCTAGGGCTCAACGTTCCTGGTGTTTCCTAAGGAAAGGACGTTTGGGGAGAGGGCAAAGACAAGCCCCTGAGCTCCAAGGGCCTACGTATCGGCCCACGCTTCCTGGGGGAGATTTAGGAAATCCATCAGCAGAGGCTGTTGCACCGATTTTGGGATTTCCAGGGCGTGTGGGCACGGATGGAAAAGCAACAACCCGCCCTTATTTTAGGCTCAGGAACGGCGGTGCCGCTTCCCCTTCTCTGCCTGTGCGGATCAGGTCCCTCCGGTCAAACGCACAGAAGGTTTTCCTGTCCCGTGACGAACAGTGGGGCTTCTTGCCAGGAACCTCAGCAGAAGATAAGAGGGCCCCAGCGTGTCTCGGCCTTTGACAAAGATACAGGTCAGTGGGGGCCCCCTGCCCTGTTTTCCAACCGCGGGCTCCCACGGACCTCAAACACCAAGCATCGCACACCTTCGAGCACCAACATAAAAGGACAACGAAAGGCCCTGTACGAACGCGGAGCCACCCCGGGGAACACTTTCAGGACCACCAGTGCCAGGCCAGCCAGTGCCACGTGTCTAAAGGCTGGGAGCAATGACTTGTTTCCCTCTAAAGTGGGTAGAGTGGTATCCCACTATGCATTATGGTTGCTGGGAGGGTTGAATGAAATCCAATGAGACACAAACTCCACGGCTTTATGCACGGAGACCCTCACTAACGGCCAGTGACTGCTGAGAATAATGATGAGTATTCTGCTCCCTATGGGAGGGATGCTTGGTTCCCTGTCCCCCACCCACCCTGCATGCTCTCTTCTCCGTCTGGTTTAAGTGAAGCAAGTGGTGCAAAATGATCAAAGCTGAGCCGACAAAGTTCTTAAGGCAACTTGTTTCCTCTCCGAAGGGCTCCCTTGTTGAGCTTCTCATGGCCAGGAAAGAGCCCAGGCGGGTGTGACAGCCGAGGGCGGGCTCATGTTCCCCCTCCAGCCGCTCATTTCACAAGACACACGTCCAGGCGGCGTCCACTGAAGTGCGGAGGCTACGGGTGCAGAGGCTGTGGGTGCGGAGGCTTGGAAAAGCCCGAATCACCCTTTGCCCACAGGGCTGCGTTGCTGATGGGGACACTGAACGAACACTCAGGACAGGGTCCGAGGTCACCAGGTTCTCAAAACCCTCGGGCTCTTCTCAACCCTGGTCTCGCAACGTGAGGGTGGAGAGAAGAGGACCCCAGCTCTTGCCCACGAAGCCCTCTTCTTCTAGGACACTGTTCCCTGCCCGCTCTGCGGCTGGGAACTTGCTTTCCACGCCCCCAGCCCTCCACAGCTCCTATACACAGCTCAGTGCCGCCTCACCGAAAAGCTGCCGTGGAGCTGTAAAGTCACATGACTTAGTGATCCATGCTGCCCACATAGAAAGGGAACCTGTTAAAAGCTATTGACAATGTGGCTCCATGGGTTTGGAGTGTCTAAGGCAGCGGTTCTCAACCTGTGGGTCGCGACCCCTTTGGCGGTTGAATGACCCTTTCACAGGGGTCGCCTAAGACCATCCTGCATATCAGATATTTACGTTACGATTCATAACAGAATCAACATTACAGTTATGAAGTAGTAACGAAAATAATTTTATGGTTGGGGGTCACCACAACATGAGGAACTGTATTCAAAGGGCCAGAAGGTTGAGAACCACTAAGGCATTAGAACCACTAATGGTCTAAGGCATTATCCTACTCACTGGGCTAATCTATTTGAAGCCAGACACTGAGGAAACGTAAAAGAACTGGCCACTTATGTTTGGAAGTCACAGCGTCATGACTCAAGCTCCCCAGGGCCACCTTTTCCTAAACTGCACCGGCTCGGGGCCGCCCCGCAGGCAGGGCCTCTGGCTCCCAGCCACTGTTGCAGTCAATAGACTTGGGAATGTTTCCACACTTATGTTTCCTAGGAGAAATGACCTCTTTAAAATAAACGCTTTCAAAACTCCCCCAGTCGCTTCTTTCTCAGCGCTTGGAAGCCTTATGAATAAGAAACACTGCCCAAGCAAAACAAAACCAACCTGGACGTCTCTTAAGGTGTGAGAAGCGTCAACATTCATACAAGTCAGAACCGTGGATCTTTTTTCCTAGAGAGAAAACCTGTGTACAGGCCTGCACCCTCCCCCACAGCCCTCCACGCCGGCATTCTCCCCCTCATCTTGCAGGGAAGGCCCTTTCCACCAGCTCCCCGTTTCCTCCTCCTCGGTGAGCACCGTGCTGCACCGCCAGCTCCCCACCTGTGTTCCCTCCTGCATCTGTATTTCCAATTTCCTGTTTTCCACTGGCTGCTTTTCTCATGTCTTTTAAAACGCCCAACTTCCACCCTGGTTGGTATGGCTGGAGCATCGGACTGTGCACCAAAGGGCACATACCTGGGTTGCAGGTTCGATCCCTGGCCCTGTCCGGACCTGTGGGGGGAGCAACCAATTGATGTGTCTCTCTCACACACTGATGGTTCTCTCCTCTGTCTCGCTTCCTCCCCTTCCCTCCATTCCACTCGCTCTGAAAAAGCCATGGAAAAAATGTCCTTGGGTGAGAATTAACAACAACAACAAAAAAAAACCCCACCCAACTCTCTCCTGGGCACGTCGGGGGTTTGCACTGGCTCTGCTGGCTCCTCTAAAACCATCTTATCTCTTGCCTTTCACCTCTCATCTTGGTTCTCATAGCCCTTGAACTTGGCTTCTAAATCGTCCTCAACTGAACTGATCTAGCATCTCTAACAATCTCCAGGCCTAATCAGCGGCACATTTTTCCCTCTCAATTTTCACTCAATTCTCATTATATCTGACTTGGATGACATCTTTTCAAAAAAAGGGGGGGAAAAAACACTGCTCTCCTTCCTTGGTTTCCATGACAACACAGTCCCTTGATTTGCCTCCTAATTCTCTGGGTTATTCATTATCTGTGTCTTTCCTGGGTTCTTTATTGTCCTCCTACTAATCCACAGGGGGTATCCCCAAGGCACCCACAGAGTCAATCTCCATTTGCATTGGACCCCATTTACCAACCTCTGCGGTTCACTCTGTTCCGAAGATCCTTTTGTTCTCCGAGTTTTATCATCAGCATCTCCCAAATCTAGACTTCTCCTCAAGCATTGCTCTAAACTTTTCACAGTTGTTAGTTATCTCAGTCCTCACAACAGCCCTATGAGGTAGGCCCGAGCATCATTCTCATTTTATAGAAGAGGAAACAAAGACACACAGAGGTAACTTGGGTCAAAGTTGCACAGTTAAGTAGCTTGTGGTACCGGAGTCTGAACCAAGTCTGAGGAGTTTGGAGACCAGGGTCCAAACTTCTAACCAGCGACATGTACTTCCTCTCCTCTTTCGAAAAGAGCTAACGCCTTCCTCCTGCCAAGTTATGCACTTCCAGCTTTCACATGCTCTTCATTCAACACTAGCACCATACATCCGACCAGTCCAAGCTTTGGAGATTTAGAAATATTTTTCTTCCCTCTTCCTTTTCCTTTACTATTCATTTTTCTTTTCACAAATCTGGTGACATTCACCCCATAATACCTGAACACCGGCCCCCTTTCCGCGGCCGCTTCCGGTGCAGCGTCAGTCTCCTCCTGCATCGATTGCGACAGTGTCTTCAGGCTCGCTCCCGTCTGATGGAAAGTGTGCACCTGGTGCCTCTATTTGCATCACAGATCTACTCCTACCGCAGTTTCCCAGCACCTGTGATGACAAATCTGCCTTCCTCACCTTGTAACTCATCCTCTCCAAGTCCAACTTCTCTACCAGGTCCAACAGAGTATGGGACCTGCGGGGTGGTCGTGCCAAACATACATCTTCACCCTCAGCTCTGTGCCTGCACCGACTTAACACCTGCCACCCTCTCCATCCCGAAAAGCTCTCTTCCTCTGTTCTCTCCAAGATCCAGCTCAGAATCACCGACTCCTAAAGAGTCTTCCCGCCTTGCTCATTAGAACCAGTCCAGGGACTTTGTGCTTCATGTGTATTGTTTTAAATACACCCGTTCACATGTCTTGTTTCTACTGCCTGATATACTCCCCTCCCCATTTAACATATACACAACCCCCATCCAAGTTGCAGACTCTTTAAGTATGTACTTGTCCACCCTCCTACTCTGGGAGCCTAATTTTGTTAATGGGACACAGTTGCCTGGCGGCAGCTTCTGTGGTCCTCATACGGAAGTGGTACACATGCATCATCCCACCAACATGCTCAACTGCCAGGGATAAAGAGAACCAAGCCTGATTATCACAACATTGGGAGCTTCTTATTTGACCCTAGAAACTGCCCTTTAAGAAGAAGTCAGAGCTCTGGCTGGTGTGGTTCAGTGGGTTGAGTGTCGACCTGTGAACCAGGAAGTAAGGGTTCGATTCCCCGTAAGGGCACATGCGGACTTGATCTCCAGTAGGAGATGTGCAGGAGGCAGCTGGTCAATGTTTCTCTCATCAAGGTTCAATGTTTCTCTCCCTGCCCCTTCCTATCTCTCTTAAAAAAAAAAATCAATGAAATCATATTAAAAGAGAAAAGAAGTCAGAGTAAGAAAGAAAGAGGCTCTGTTTCTGCTGGTGTGGCAGGGCGCGGTTCCAGGACGTTATGTGGGCCTGACTAAAGAAGGGACAGGACCGGGAAGGCACCAAAACTCAGGCAACAGCCCAAAGGTGGGAGGTCAGGACACAGCGCCAGCCTCCCTGTGCTTAGAAAAATCTTCCCTGTCACTCGGAATCCAAGCGCCCTGGACTCCCTGGCAAGAGCCTGGTGTTTGAATTTTTGTTTATTTCATTTACACATGATCACAGGTTGCCCACAAGAATGCAAACAGCAAAGTACAAACATATTTGAAAAACAGCATTTGGAGAAATATGAATCAATCCAAAAGAGTCCAGTGTGGGAGATGGAATAATGCGGATGTTCAAAGCAAAGATTCCTGGTGGCGGTGGTTTTATTAGCATCGATTGAGCAGTCGATGTGTTTGAAGAAGGCTCTGAGCACTTAACATTATGACTGTATTTTAACCTTCCCAATCACCCCAGGAGGTAGATGGCATTCTTTTATTACTGAAAACGAGGATGACAGTTGGGCGCCATGATTGTAATCAAGGCACAGAGAAGTTAGGCAACCTGTGCAGGCCACAGAGCTAGCAAGCCGTAGAGCCGCCGTCTGAAATGGACAGCCCGACTCCAAAGCCGCGGCGGGGCCTGCACTTTCTGATGTCCAAAGCAAGGGGGGAAATGCCAGCGCAGACCAAAGAAAGGGGAGCCCCACTCAACAATTCCCGCAGCGGCGGCTGGAACGAATCCACAGGCTTCTGGCTTCTGCAATGCCGTTCGCCTCTGGACAGGGCCTACCCCCACCAGATCGATGCAGTTACCTGCCTTTCCCAAATCATCATTTAAAGCCATCGATTTCCTTTGACTCAGGTCCCCCACAGCACTGTGGGGTCCGTAATAGCTTAAGGAGGCCCACACAGACTGCATTTGATTATCAAGTCTAGTAGAGAGCAGCTGGCTGTCAGTCACACTCCCAGCCCCGCCCCTTTGTGGGGCTACCCTGACAGCCTCATCCAGGGATGAGCGTCAGACAGCATAGCACTGTCCACTGGGTAAAACAAAGCTGTTGTTCATGTTAACGATCACCTACTGCCCTGCCTCCCATCCACGCTGCTCCAAACCTCAAGCGGAAATCGGATTCTTCGCTCTGCTGGCTCTTGACATGCCCAGGGGGCTGCGAGAACCCCAGGGAGCCTTTGGTTAAGAGAGAAAGAGTAAGCACACAGGGAGCCCACAGGCCAGGCTCCATCCTGGCCCCACTGCTCCTGGGCCAGGACATTCACCTCAGTGGGCCCCACAGCTCCACCCACCAGCTGAGGGACTGGGCTAGAACGGAGCCCTTAAGGGGGAGTACCAGGTCCTCGGGAAAGTGCTACAGAAACAACCCAGTGCCCAGGCCTCCGTGGAGGGTCTGAGTCAGAGGCTTTGGAAACACTCCCTGGGTGTCCTGGGGGAACCTCTGAGCTGAGGAATTCAAGCCCCACCCCTGTCCCTTTAGCCCCTCTGTGCTGACAACAAACAAGTTCACTCTGTGTTTCAGAGAACAGACCAGACCAAAGAGGGCGAGGGCCAGGAAGAGGCTGCTCTAGACTGTTTATAGGAAACTTCCCTGGAGGTAATCTCATTACGCGATGCCTCGAGGGCCGAGGGGAGGCTCGGGCTCTGGGATTTCCTCTGGCGTGTGCTACTGGGAGCACTGGGACTAACTCACACACAGCCTCCCCAGAGCACCCCCAGGTATTGCACTACTTGATCTCTAGAATCCTCTCTGCTTTAAAAAAATAAAAGTAAGGCAGTAAAGATCCAACCAGGTTAGGAGTTCTTAACCCCAGTCGGCCCCTCCCCGTTTTCTGGGCTTCCTCCTTGCCCCGGCTGATCACACAGAGCCTTGTGCAGGACATTCCCCCTGCAGTTCCTCACGCCTGACAGCCTGCCTGGCGTGTCCAGCTGCCCTCTCACCGACTGACAGGTAGACACTATGCTGACTGTAAAGGTGGGTGTTTGAGGGTTTCCACAGTACGCAGGGGACCTGGGCTTTCAGGAATAAACCAAACCTGGCAGCCTCGCTTTATTCAATCAACAAACATCAGCAGCACACCTACTGTATGAGAAGCACTAAAAAGACCCATGTGCATAAGGCAGAGCCCGGGGGTATGGTGATGCTTAAGACCTAGAGGATTTACAGTGACTGTGTGCTCCCGATGACCACCTGGGCACCAAGAGAAGCCACATCATCTCCTTCAGCCTCAGTTTTCTCGAATATTCAGTGCAAGAAAATCCAGACCTCTGCAAATGAAATATCACCAGGAAGGAAAATGAATCACGACCGGAAGACTCTCCCTGAAGGTCTCCTGCAGCTTTGTCTGAGAATGAACCACAAAGCGGGAGGGGGCAGGCCTGGGGGGGGAGGGGGAATCTGACCTGTAGTCATGGTAACAAGAAACCACTGTTTAAATGATCAATGGCAGCTCAGCACCAGGACACAGGCTTGGCCATCCCCATGTTCTTGTCAGGAGGCCAATCAGCAACAGGCTCACAGGTATGACCTGGACAGTGGACGCCCACTCACGCCCCCTTCCTGACACCTGCCCGGCCCTGTGCCTCATGCTTTCCCAAACCCTCCCCGGGACCAGCTCCCAGCCTGGCTCAGAGAAACTGTCTGCAAAGCGCACCTCTCCTCCTCTACTTATATGAGCAATAAAGTCACTGTATTGCTTCCCATGTGGACTAGAGGCTCCTTTTTGGACAGGAATCATGGAAACGTTTTTGCCTGTCTCTCGGGGCCCATTTCCGCCAATGGATGAAGTGAGAAATGGACTTGAAAGTGATCTGGAAAGGCTGACTCTCAGAACAGATGACTAAAGGATGAGAATGTGGGGGAAACGTATTGGCTTTTCCACAGGAGGAGTCCTGAGGTTTACCCAGTGCCAATTTGGCCTTGTTTTAGATAGAATTTAATATGCTCCATTATTGGCTTTCAGCGCTTACTGGAGAGTAAAAGCTGAAAATGAAACAGGGCAGAGCGAAGGAGCTGGCAACCAGGGGAGATAGCAAAGGAGCGTCTGAAAACCGAACTACATCCCCATCCCGCCCAGCAGCCAACTCCACTGAGTCCTCAAGTCCCAGTCTCAGAGGCAGTGAATTGTAATACCAACAGGAGGGGTCCTTAATGAACACGGAGAGGTATGCTGGCACCCAGAGGGGCGAAGCCCCTCAGCTTCATCCAGAGCAGCACTCCCCCTGCAGACCTCTGTAGGGCAGAGGCAGAACCTCTGCAAAATAGTTCTGATGCAGTCAATTTCTGTTCTGACCCACTTGGGTCAGGAACCAGAGGAGGCAATGGAACTCACACCGTTTCTTGGCAGGTGGGGGAAAACGTGAGGGCACCTTGCCTGACGACCCTGATCTGTCCCATCAAGGAAAATATGAGCCCTGGCCAGTATGCTCAGTGGTTGGTGCATCGGCCCTCAGACTAAAGGGCTGTGGATTCCATCTTCAGTTGCAGGCTTGATCCCTGGCCCTGGTCGGGGCACATGCAGGAGGTAACCAACCGATGTGTCTCTCTCACATCAAGGTATCTCTCTCTGTCTCTCTCTCTCTCTCTCCCTCTCTCTCTCTTTCTCTTCCTCCCTCCCTAACAAAAAAATCAATGGAAAAAATATCCTCAGGTGAGGATAAAAGAAAGAAAAACATGAAAAGGCCCAGCTGGGTAGCTCGTTGGTTAGAGCCTCATGCCCATATGCCAAGGTTATGGGTTCGATCCTGGTCAGGGCACATACAATGAACTCATAAATGAGTGGAACAACAAAAAACAATATTTCTTTCTCCCTCTCCTTTCCTCTTTCTCTCTAAAAATCAATAACTAAAATCTCAACAACAAAAAAGAAACAATCTGGAGTATCAAAGGAAAGCCAAAACAAGGCAACAAAATGAACTCATTCCCAGGCCTGCCATCCAGCACAGCCGCACTGAACTCAGTTCCATCTGCTATGAAATGGCCCTAATAAACATGAATGTCGCACCACATAAAGCTCCACGTCTGAAATGTCTGAAGTCTCGAGAACAATAAACTCAGTCACCCACAGAGCAGTGGTGACCAAATATACTGTGATTTCCCCTCCCGTCGGAAAGACAATGAACGGGTGGACAGTTATGAGAAGAAGCTCAGCATTCTGAAGGCAGGTTACTCACGAGGCACAAACACGACATTTTCCAGGATGAACGGGGAGGCCCGGCTGTGATTTGATTAAAACCCGGGGCCCAGGCCCTGCTCCACACAGCAGCCTCACCCTAGGAAGCCAATGAACACTCCATTTCACCACGGGTCCTGTGAGTTCCCGGGAAAGCCCTGGCCAGTCAGCAGGCTGGACTTGTCCTCTCTGCGGGAAAGGTAAAGGATTCAACAAAAAGAATCAAAGCAGTAATCGGGGGTGCTGCTGGGAGCCTGGGCCTGAAACAGCCATCTTCCACCCTACGCCCCACCACCCGGCCACACCCTGGTGCTCCCCGTCGTCCTCGCGTTTCAGCTGTGTGGGCAACGGGCAGCAGTGCTGGCAGAGAGCTGTGAAATAACTCGGTTCCTGCAACTCCCCGTGAATAAAAATCGAGCTCTCCCGGAGGTGGATCTGGAGTCGGTTCTGATCCCAAGCCCTTCTTGGGGATCACTGCACCACAGGGAGGCCCCCCAAACCTCTGAAGACCCCCTTCCCTCTGATTCAGGCTCAGCGCTCAGAGCCCATGCGCAGCTTCTGACCACACCCGGATGATGCTGCTCATGGGCAGGACCATCCGCTGGGCCCTGAGGCATGCGGGGGGTCGCTATCTGGTTGGGAGGCTGGGGCCACAGCAGCTGATGTCCTGGACACAGCACTCCATTCTTCACTCTTGAAATGGAGCCACCCAGCCAGGGCCACTCTCCTTCTTCAGTGATCCCCTCTGTGCCGCTTCATTGAGATTAAATACTTGTGGTTAGTAGAGTAGCCTTCCTCTACAAAGTTTTCAACCTAACTTTCCTGGAACACCTTTCAACTTTTTGAAATGTCTTCTGCAGTTTCTCCTGAATGCTGATCTAGTACCAATCATTCCACTCCCCCCGGCCCCAAGTGATTAAGTCAGTCATCCTTGGTTCAGGCTGTCTTCCTTTTTGACATCTCATCTGACCTGTTTGTTAGTGTTTTGAACACAGTTCAATTTCTTTGCTAAACTCATTGCTTCCTGCAAATCATACATCCCTCCACCAAATCCATCTCTCCACCCCCAGGGCCAGTGAGCTCACAGCAGGTCAGGCACAGAGAGGGGGATCTGCTGAAGCCTCTGGCATGAGCTGGGCCATTACTATAGGGACAAGGTCTTATCTACGATAAGAAAGATTATAAAAGTTAAGGGTCATAAGTCCAATGGCCCTAAACCAAGGGTCACATGTATTCCTTAACTCTTAGGGAGCAAGAGCATGAGTCACAGAGACTGTAAAGATAATTAACCTTTTCCTTGTCTGGGACAATCAGATTAAACATTAATATCCATGTCTAAGACCATCAAGATATGTCTTCCCTTCCTGGGTGAAATTCTGGAATGTTTATCTCAATTTACAACACACTAACCTGCCCTCTGGCTTTCTCTTCCTGGTCAGTCCCTCTTTTTAACCCCTGCCCTGGAGCTTCTGTCCTTCTCCATCTATTGAAATCGCAGCCAGTCAGAAGGCGACATTCTCCACCACCCACTGTTGGAAACCCTTTCCTCCTGGGTTTCTGAGACCTGCTACTGAATCCCAAACGTGTATCTTCAGTCTGACTACACCTGTGACCTACAAAGCCCTTGTCTACACAACAGTCTCCAGTTACTATGTACAAAACAAGGCCAGCATCTGTACAGAAGCAACTTTGGCTGCAAATAAGTAGCATATCTAACTAGAAACAGCTTAAACCAAGAGTCAATAAATTTTTCTCCCAAGGGCCAGACGATAATTATTTTAGGCTTTGTGAGCCTTATAATCAATCTCTTTCCCAACCACTGGCTCTGCTGTTCCAATGCAAAAGCAGCCGCGTCAGCACATGGGCAAGTGGGCATTGCTGTGTTCCAACACAACTTCATTCACCAAAAAAGCAGGTGGTGGGTGGCCCATGGCTTAAACAAAAAAGATGATTTATCTTACAAAACAAGGAAGGCCTGAGGCAGGAAAATCCCAGGATGGATTAATTCAGCCACTCAACCATACCCTAAGGTCCTGTTTCCCTCCACCTTAGCCACCGGACAAGGCTAGCCCTCCTCATGGCCACAGTGTGGCTGCCACAGCTCCAGGAAACATGCACACATGGCAACACCCAGCAGAAGCAGAAATGGCTTCTTCCTTGTGTCCCTTTCTAGGGTAAGGAAACCTGTACCAGAAGCCACCTCTCTCACTGACAAGAATCACAGACCCACCCCTGAAGGGGATTCCCACGACTGTCGGAGACCAATCAGGACTTACCACTGAGCACTGGGTGAGCCAATACAGACCAGCTCCTTAGTCTGCACAGGTGTCTGACCTTGTGCCAGCCAATTCCTCCAAACCTACACCAACCCCACTCCAGCAGGACTCGCTGCCCCGTGCTCAGCTCATGAGCCCCTCTCCTAGACGTTCTCTCTTGCTGCTTTCTCAACCTGAAACAGCCGCCCTCTTCTCCAAATAACTACCCCTTTCACAGTTTCCAACGCTGGAACACACAGGAAAGCAACCCACGCAGACGTGGGAGGTCTGGGTCTGACTCCCACTTGCTGCTGCCATGTGACTCAGCTACACTGATCGTCGTCGTCCTCATCCCTAAAGTCAGGGCTATCGTGAGTACTTCAGAGTCGCCGTAAAGATGGAAGGTGTAGGTGACACCGGCCAGGCTTGCAGTAATCCCCTTTTTCCTCCCGAATCACACCGCCCCTGAACATTCAAGAACTTTCAAGAACATTCCTACTCGCACAAATTAACAACGTAAAGAGAGTTAACCTACTGCAGGTACCTCAGGGCTTTCCAAAGCATAAGTAACACGCAAACAAGTAATACCCCATTTTTTTAAAAATCTTTTTTTTAATTGATTTGAGAGAGAGAGGAAGGAAGGGAGGGAGGAAGAGAAATATCAATGTGAGAGAGAAACATAAATCAGTTGCCTCCCATATGTGCTCCGACTAGGGATTGAACGCACAACCGGGGTATGTGCCCTGACCGGGAATCAAACCCACCACCCTTTGGTACATGGGATGGTGCTCCGAACAACTGAGCCACACTGGCCAGGGCCATATGCCACTTTGAATGGCTGGGTTTGAAAATGACACAACGTCCTGTTTTTAAAATAAATATGTTTTTATTGATTTTTAGAGAGAGGAAGGGAGAGGGAGTGGGAAATAGAAACATTAATGATGAGAGAGAATCATCCATCAGCTGCCTCCTGCACACCCCCTACTGAGGATTGAACCTACAACCCGGGCATGTGCCCTGACTGGGAATCGAACCAGTAGCCTCTTGGTTCCTGAGTTGACGCTCAACCACTGAGCAAAACTGGCTGGGCTAAAGCGCTTTCTTTTTTTCTTTTCTTTTCTTCCTTTTTTTTTTCTGAGCTCCATGTAATCAATTTCCATGCCATGAAGTTTCGTTTCACGTTCCAACAAACAGGCCACAGAAACACCATTTCTCGCACCCTAGACGCTATTATGAATAGACCTTCAACTGTGATTTTTCAGTGGAACTGCCAGTGTACAATCACTGACACCTTCGACGATGTAAACAGAAGGCCTCAGACAATAGGCTGATAGAGGGTTGACAAATTTCCTTCACACAACGAGCAGCAAATAGCAGTACTATCACAGCACCATGGGAAGCCCTGGCCGCGGTGAGCAGGGCAGAGAGAAGAAAACCAGACACGGAAGGTGAGTACAGCAAACCTGGCTGGTAGGATGACAGCAGGAAGCAGGCTGCGTGTGTGGGCTTTGATGGGAGACTCGTGTGGATGCTGACAGAGGTAGAGGGAGGGGCATCTCACAGGGGTGCCGCTTTTCTGCATTGACCAGAAAAGGGAAGACCCCGGCAGCAGTCAGCGACAGCAAGTTCTAGCAACACCCATTCAGCAACCGTGCGAGTTATACAGTTCCCAGGAGCAACAGGACCAGTAACCGGGGGTTGGATGTCCGCCTACGCAGGGCACGGTGCTAGACACTTCCACGTGGAAAAGGCATCGCGGAGGCCTGTGCATGGTGTGCAGGAGCAACGAGGCAAAGTCAGGTTACTTGTGGATCTTCCATAAATGGATTTCTAGATTTAGAGGACTTCTTTCCCTGTCACTAATTGCTATTCAAGGGACATTACCTCAGAAATATGTGAATTTCTAGAAGAATGGGAGTTTCTATTACATAAGCACAAAATCAGGGCCAGTACCGGAAACCTTGCTGTTCCTTCTCGCCGGGAAGGCCTGAGGTGTGCAGTGCAAGCTGAGAGAAACAGCCACTGGCTCAGGAAAGAAATGGCCAGAATCCGCTTCTCCCAAAGTCACACTGTGAGAACGTATCCTCCTCCTCTCCAGCCTCCCTCGGGGCTCCCAGCTCTCCTCCACTTCTGCATAGGCAGCATTAGCATAATGCTACAAAGTGCCAAAGAGAACTGTTGCAATAAACCGGGTTTTCAGGCTTCTGCAAAACTTGCACACAAGCACTTGATTCTATTATAGCTAAAGTGCAGGGCAGCTAGTGGAGGGCTTGCAGTGGCACGATCAGCATGCAGCGTTTTGAAAAACTGACATCGCCATCACTTAAAAGACTGAATTCTTAAACACATTCCACTCCAGAGAGGTGCTCCCAGGCTAATTAGAGCTGTCCATGTAAGATTCTGGAACTGGAGTGGGCTTTAAATATTTTTTTTTACTGCATAAGGTGATTGTGTTTCTCACTTGGGGGCAGGCCATTCAAGTAAACCGTAATAATCTTTGCAGATTACCTGGGAAGAACACCGGGATGCATTAAAAAGCCTCAGTACCAGCCTACTTTAGAGTCCACGCAGGAGACCAGAACGGGCAGGCGGTGTCCCGTAGGAAACTGCCTGAGGAGTCAGGTTAACAATGATTGTATGTAAATGATGCCTCTAAAGGCATCCACGTGAGGCAGATCTAAGTCTTTCTTGGTGGGATCATCCCATACTATTAATTTGATCTGTAAATCCATCATTTATAAAGGTACATTTTAGTCTAATCTCTCTGAACTCTCAAAGGTTCAAACCTGTAAATTTCTAATTATCACAAGATGTCCAAGTATGGAATCATAAAAAGGAGAAGCACAGCAATTTTCTATGGTGCAGAAAAGGTTGCAGGGAGCAGGAATCTGGGCAAAAAAAGAAAGCGCTGCCTTGAAAATTGCAGGGACAGTATCTGCTCTGCTCTCTGGTGGACACCACCATCTAGGTATCACCAAGGAGATGAAATCCCACGGCAACTCCCAATGCTATATATACATATAAGTGATTTCAGAGAGGAAGGGAGAGGGAGAGAGAGAGAGAAACATCAATGCTGAGAGAGAATCGTTGAAGGGCTGCCTCCTGCACGCCCCACACTCGGGAACGAACCCACAACCCGAGCATGTGCCCTAAC
This sequence comes from Myotis davidii, assembly GCF_000327345.1. Classification (NCBI taxonomy): domain Eukaryota; kingdom Metazoa; phylum Chordata; class Mammalia; order Chiroptera; family Vespertilionidae; genus Myotis; species Myotis davidii. The sequence continues at coordinate 1,480,033 of NW_006300363.1, read as the reverse complement.
CAAGAATCGAACAGTGACCTCCAGGTTTATAGGTTGATGCTCAACCATCGAGCCACACCAGTCAGGCCACCAAACCTCTTCCTAGGAGTCCAGCATTGGACACCCCC
>NW_006300363.1:1472869-1479903 GCF_000327345.1 Myotis davidii | reverse complement strand
CCCCCCCCCCCCCCCGCAATATACTTTAATCAAATGAAGTCAGAGCACTATCTTACCTGGGTTGATTCAATAAATTTTAAGATCGCTACCCATGATCCAAGCACCACATTTTTAATATAGTTTCATAGTGTAAAAAAAAAAAAGACTTGACATGGGATCTCTTATGCGCTGTGTTTCATGGTGCTGTCAAGTGAGGGCTAAGAGAAGTCTGTCCTGCTGTCTCCAATGCAAGACTCTCTACCTTAGCATCACTGCATGGAGCCCTGTGACTGATGAAAACCAAGGCTGCTTTTAAGTTACTTTTTAAAAAACTGGAAACTAGCACAGCTTTATGGCTCTCTCCTTTAACTTTCTTACATGATACACATCCATCCAACATTCGATCTTCACTGCGGCTTTGCTCCAGGCTTCAGTGACAGGGGCATCACTGAATGAATGAAACAGACAAAATCCCTACCTTCTAAGTCATGACACATAAGATGATTATAAACTGAGCTCTTGAGACACACAGAATCCAGCTCCACAGAATCCAGCTCCGGGAGTCCCAGCACTACAGGTTCATCCCAAAGCAACAGTGAGAGGAGTAAAAAGTGAAAGGCAGGGGAAAAGGAATTTAATACATATATCCCTATAAAGCTGAAAACCACTAAACAGACCCACTCTTAAAAAAATAAAAATGCCTTGGCTAAATGGTGACACATTGGTACAGACTGACATTAGAAGTGAGTGGTCAAAGGGAAAAGGGCCACCCCTTCCTTCCAGGTGGAGGAACCCTGAAATCGCCTCCAACCAACGCTGCAGCACTTTCCATGACAGGAACCTGTGAACTTCTGTGACAAATTCCCCCAAATGCCAAAGATTTTTAGTTTTTCCCTTTCAAAATTACTCAACCAAACCCTTTCGGTTTCACTTCTCTTCCCCCTGAGTAAAAGCAGAAGGAGGTGGTTTGCATGTGGAACTCAGGGCGGGAAATTGGTGGAAGGAGCTCTTATGGCTCCCGGGCAAGGTCCATCATGTAATAATGTTCTGACCATGACCATCGGTCATGTCCTCATTTAGAAGCTAAGAATGTTTCCATTTCAGTATAAAATGGATGCATGACCAATAAGCAATGAGAAATTCCAATCCTTTTTGTTTGGGATTTCTCCCTGTAAAGAGGGCCTTTTTTTTTTCTTTTTAAGTTTATTTTTCAATTTCAGTTTGCACTCAATATTATCTTTTTAAATGTTTTTATTGATTTAAGAGAGGAAAGGAGAAGGAGAGAGGGATAGAAACATCAATGATGAGAGAGAAGCATTGGTTGTCTGCCTCCTGCACACCCCCGACTGTGGGTCAAGCCCACAACCCAAGTATGTGCCCTGACCGGGAATCAAACCGTGACCTCCTGGTTCATAAGCCAATGCTTAACCACTGAGCCACGTTGGCCAGGATCAGCATTATTTTTTATCAGCTTCAGTCGTAAAGAGGATTTGGAAACACCAGGAAAGGGAGGTGAGCAAGGCCCAAGGACATCACTGAATTCCAGAACTCCAGGTTGAAAGGGGCCATCGGAGTATTTCTTGATCCAAAACTGGCCTCAAATTATAAGACTTTGTCAAAATAGCCTGTCAGGAGTCTTGCAAATCTCTTCTCTTCCTCTTATTGTAACTATTTTGTACTTTCCCCAAAATTTAGACAAAGCCAATGCTTTGGTCTTTAGGAACAGAGTACCCAGAAAAAGGGTCAGCTTCTTTACTCATTCAACAAATACTATCTTTTTTCTTTTCTTGTTTCAGGTTATTAAAACTTTAGGTATTTTTCCCAATCACAATTTGCACTCAATATTATTTTGTATTAGTTTCATGTGCACAGCATAGTGGTTAGACAATCATATACTTTACAGAGTGTTCCCCCAGATACTTCAAGTATCCACCTGACCCCCTATACAGTTATTACAATATTATTGACTATATTCCCTATGCTGTACTTTAAATCCTAGGACTATTATAGAACTACCAATCTGTACTACTTAATCCCTTCACCTTTTTTACCCAGTCCCCAACTCCCCAGCCCTCTGGCAACAATCAGTCTGCTCTGTGTCAATGAGTCTGTTTCAATTTTGTTTGTTCATTTACTTTGTGTTCTAGATTCCACACAGAAGTAAAATCATATGGTATTTGTCTGACTTACTTCACTTAGCACAATATCCTCTAGGTAGTCCACGCTGTCGCAAATGGTAAGATTTCATTCTTTGAAGGTAACATCTCTAACATCAATATAAGAAAATCTTTGAGCCCTAACCGGTTTGGCTCAGTGGATAGAGCGTCGGCCTGCGGACTCAAGGGTCCCAGGTTCGATTCCGATCAAGGGCATGTACCTTGGTTGCGGGCACATCCCCAGTAGGGGGCGTGCAGGAGGCAGTTGATTGATGTTTCTAACTATCCCTCTCCCTTCCTCTCTATAAAAAATCAATAAAATATATTTTTTTTAAAAAGAAAAATCTTTGATCTTATGACAAGAAGAATACTTTTAAAATGCTCTTAGAACTAAAGTAGTTTGGTTTTAAAACCTCTGGCCTCCAACAAAGGTATTCCTGAATGAATAGCTTAGGACATTCAGGGCTACCTCTGGGCCAAAAGTTAATAATTGACAGCAGAGCAGGTGTAGGTAAACTGCTTCTTAGAGCAAGCTTCTAATCTCTTCTGGATCCCTGTGAAAATTACAGAGAGCATTCTCTTCAAGTGTAAGTCAACCTCATGCTAATCTGATATTCTGACCTCAAAGGAGGAAAGTCCACAGGAGGTTCCCTGCTACCTTGCTATTTTCTAAATGAAAATCACACCAAAATCTAAACGAAAGGACAATATATTTTATCTTGATCACAGTTATATAATGCTGCTGAACTTAAGGTCAGCAAAGATTATACAGACTTTACTATGAAAGACTTCACTATGAGTTGATAAAAAAAAAAAAGAAAGAAAAGAAAGTTTAAAGTTTATTTGAATTACTAATGATAAAAGTAACCCAAGCTCACTTTAGAAAATTTGGAAAATGCATAAAGATATAAAGAAAAAGATATGTTAGCATGCTGGTATGTTTCCTTCCACTTTTTTCCTGAGTAAATGCAAATATGTTTCCTCTGGGGTTGATATATACACATTTGTACCCTGACGTTTTTAAAAATACTATGTCACTAATTAGTCTTTAAGAACAATTTTCAGTGGCTTCATGCTCTGTCACAATGTATTGAAACAGCCCCCTGTTTCCTATTTCCTTTAGAGCATGGGTGGGGAGCCTTTTTTTTCTGCCAAGGGCCATTTGGATACTTATAACATCATTTGCAGGCCATACAAAATGATCAACTTAAAAATTATGCTGCTATGAAAAAAGCCCCTAAATTTATTGAATTTTGAGTCCCACCTGCAGTTGCCTTGCAAGGGCCAGATCAAATGATTCGGCCTGAGGGCTAGACGTTCCCCAACCCCTACTTAGAACACACCTACCTAGTCAATGAAGTATAGCATCTGCTCCAATCACGTTGTCACCCATAAACAGAAACCACACAGAATTAGTAGCAAAGACCCCAGAAGATCAGAATTGCTGTCAAGCCAGTCATCCTATTTAAGAAATGCAAACACATCCCTGGTTCTGTACACAATAGCAGGGAAAAGTGGTATATTATTAATGAGATTATTAACCAGAACAGAACACATCCATTTTGCAGCTAAAATGAGTAAGGAGTGCTTGGGTACCTGAAAGCAGACCAAACGAGACTCAGGATTTCATAGAGCCACTGGGCCCCCCCATCCTGTGAAATACCCGGTTTTTCCAGAGCCACAGTGCCCACACTTCTGGGCTCAGGACAGACACTATCAGCTGTTCTACTTGAAGTGAAAAGCTAACTTCATGCATTGTAAAGAAAACGTCTAACAAATGCCCAAGTCTGAATAACCATGATTGGTCAGTCACTTTTAAGTGAAAATGGTGATCCATGAGAAAAGTGGCTAGTTCAGCTGATAACTCAATTTTGCACAAGTCTTTTTTTTCTTAAAGCAACCACCTAACGGCAGTCTGCAGAGGCCCTTTTCACGTAGTTCCTATTTTATTACAAAGAATATAAAAAGAACCACGTAACTCAACAGCCAAGGTTTAATAAAGTCAGTCATTTTTAATACTTTGCTGAGGACATTAAGTGGACATTTTTACAACTGCTAGTACAGTGCAGGTCCAGGGACCAGCAGTTTTGCCTACGATTGCTTTTGCACTGTCACGGAAAATGTCAACATCACTAAAAGGCAAAGAGCAGCTGAGTGTGATTATGAAAATAAGTTTGACCTTGAAGACCCTCTGAAAGACGTTGTAGACCCCCAGAGATCTACAGACCATGCTCTGAGGACCACTGGCCCAGAGGGCAGGAAAACTACAGGAACTTCAGTATGGTTTTCCTTTTATGTTTACAATAAGTACATAAATACTCTTTAAATATTTAAGGCGTCAAAAAAAAAGATTGCTTTTTCTTAAGGATTCTGAAACAGCAAACAATAATCAAACACAGAAAATACTAATTCCCTGCAGAGGTCGGTTCACTATGGCTCAGTGAGGGGTGGATGCATCTCTGAGCCAAAGCAAGAGAAGCACCTCAATCCTGTAAAGCACACATTTGAGGAAGTCGTTTGCTGGTCAAGTTCAAAAGTTCAACCACTTAAGAACCTCAGTGAACTGAAACGAAATTTATACAACTGCTTTCAGAAACCAAGAATAACAATATATCACTTTTTCTTTTAAGTCCAAGATGAAGTTTTCTTATATTAGGGTATTTACCGAGCAGTTTGATCAACTGTAAATTGTCTTTCAAACCAGGAAAACTAATAACTCAGTAGTTCCCAGTGACGAAGTAACAGGCTAGTCATTTCCAACTCTCCACTTGCAAATTCGCTCATGACTTGTTAAGATATACTGGGAGGTCTTTTTCAGTGCTTACAGTCTACATGAATCACAAATATTCCTCACATAAAGAAAAGGCATCCTCAAATAATGATGGGGATATATATATATATGACTTTTAGTAATAATTTTTAAAATCCCTCGTAATATCCCCTACAAAATTAAATGATTTGCTAAGGCAGAAATCCACCATTATGTATACTATGAACTTTTGAAAAAGAAACTAGGGAGATGCTGGCCGTTGTCACATTCACTCCAGCCTTACATAGCACCTGGCACATTGGCAGGTGTTCTGCTAGTACCTGTTGGTTGAACAAATGAATGAATATAGCAGATGACTGTAGATAGACCAGTAGGATCTGCTAACAGTCTGATTTCTATCTGGAACTCTCAGAATAAGGAGAACTTCTTATTTCATCTATTTAAAAAGGGCTGGAGAGTATACTTCTATCTAAATATTAAACTTTTCTCAAATATTTAATTTTCTGAGATGCAAATAATTGTGAACAGTTCCAGTACCTCTGAAAGAGTGAGAAGATATATAGTGTAAGTCTACTGGATATATTAATGCATTTGTTTTCCTAAGTTTTCCCTTCCCTAGAAACATGAATAATCTTTAGTATAAATTATGATTCATCAATGGAACAAACACTGTACACAGGCTATCAAGATAAGGAGGGTGTTGCCTGCTGTGAATGCAAGAGAGAGGGTACAAGACACACAGGCCAGCCCCCAACACCTGGTGGAAACAACCAAGATTTTCAACAAGTGAAGCGGAGGAGAAAGGGAAGACAGACCCTTTTTTTACCCTCTCCTCCCCCACCCCACCCTTTATTTCATGAGTGGACTTTAAAATGCTTTCTAAACTTCCTCCAGCCATCACCTAGAAGTGGTAACCAAAGGCTTCCAAAAAATTAAAGTTTTCTGTTAGCTGCCAAACACTGCCTCAAAAGTGCTCCACTTCCCTCACATCAAAGCAACTGGCAAGCAGCAAGCGCACCGGCTTGTGTTTGGCCTTTTCTTTCCCTGCCCTCATCGCTGGCGGAGGTAAAATAAAAAGAATATCTGCGCTAAAATGGAGGGAGTAAGACTAAAATCGATTCTTTTAAAAAATGAGATAAACCAAAAAATGCAAAGGTAGGTAACAAATTTGGGGGTCTGAACGTTCCCACGTGGGCCGGCACACTCGTACACACATATGGTGCCTCAACACCCAAGCTGGATTTTAAATCATGAACTCACATGGTTAGTTGGCATAGATGAAGTATATTCTCTTTTTACAAACTTAGTTTTCCAAGTTCTGGTTATGACATTAAAATGTTTGACAACCTTCAGACTAAAATGCTGCCCTAAAATGCAACTGATGAAATATAAGCAACACAGTCTCATAGCTAGCATCTTTTAAAACATGAAATACTCAGATCAAAATTCTTTTCCTTCCAAATATTTCTTCTTTTTGCATGATTTCAGGTTATCCGCAAATAACATGTCGTAGACCTACAATTGCCTTTGACAGTCTGTTTTGATTAGAGCATGTTTTCCAGTAAATCTTCCTTATGCTGTGTATCATCCATCTACCCGAAAGAGGTAACAGAAAGTGAGTTAGTGTCAATGCCAATTCCGACAATATGTAATTGAGTGTAACCTTCTTGGAGTCCTGGGTGGTTCTAACAACAAATTACATAAAAACTCAGGCCCCGACCCATCCCATTTCAAAACAATGAATTCCGGCTTTCAAAATAATGATTTTTTAAATTGCTAATCCATCACCTATTTCTAAGACACAAACAGGGAAGTGTGGACCCATGTGAAAGACAGACTTCGAATGCTGCTTGCAATGTTCCAGAAGGAACATCCATTGTCCTTGCATGTTAAGACGTAGTAACATTCTGTTCATGGACCACAAAATGCAACACTATTGCAAATAGGCTGATTAAACTGTAAAGGAATCTTCATTTGATTTTTTTTTTACAGGAAATGTAAAATGGTTTTCAGAGTAGCAGAATCACACAAACGTCTATTGAGTCTCAGTCTAACAATTTCTGGGGCATGTTTAGGTCCAAATAAATAGATGGAGAGATAAAACAAAAACAACGATGAGCCACAATTCA
>NW_006300363.1:1466422-1472793 GCF_000327345.1 Myotis davidii | reverse complement strand
GCATAGAATCAGGGCACTGGATCCACACAGCGGGGGAAGACATCAACACCGGGGCCTTCGTTTTTCAAAGCCGGGAAGACCGATTAGGGGTCACATGCAAAAGACTTTTAGAAATGCAATCACTGTCTTGAAATTAGATTTCCTGGAAATGAAGTGTCTTCCACAGAGTCAGAAGCAGACTGGAGCTCTCTCCCCAGGAGGGACACAACCCCGCACAGTCCCCAGTCCTCTCACTCACAGGCAGGGCAGGGCATGCCAGCAACTGACAGAGTGAAGGTGCGGGGCCTTTATTTCGACCTCCTCGGTGTCAGGTTCCAACCAACTACAGAAATCAGTCCAGAGGATGAAATGGATTCCTTCGATTTTAAGCTTTAACTTCCAGACTGATATCTCCCAGCACAACAGATTCACATCCGCCGCCAGATCCTCGGAAAAACCCGGAAAAGCTCCACGATGCTTCACAAAGCTGCCCAGGCAGAGCTGTCCGCCCTGCCAACAACTCCTGGCAAGAGAAGTGCCATCCTGCAGGCAGGATACCGAAGGCGGTGATTAGCGCCCCCGGAACCAATTTCGTTCTGGATTCCAACCATACCCTTCGGTGACCCAGACAAGTCTTCTGTTCAAAGTGTTGCCAGCATCTGCACAATGCGGGTATTTTTATGAAGTAAAACATCTGAGCGTATCCAGTGAAACTTTCTGACAGCAAGTCATCCCAGGAGAGAGCCTACGCCTATCAAGAAATCACATTGTTAATTCAAAGCAGCCTTTTTTCCTTCCTTAATGAGAGCCTTTTTGTCAGCATGAGCAAGAAATCAGTGGGCAAGCAGACCTCGTTTTATTGCGCCCTGCCTTCTTGCACTTCACAGATGTTGCGTTTTTCACGAACTGAAGGCACGACCCTCCAGCAGAAAGATTGCAACTCGCTCTGTTGCGGTAGGCTGGACCCGAACCGGCAATATCTCCGAGGTGTGCCTGGACCGAACCAGATACAAATCTCCTCTCCTGTTTTCTTAGACACCTGTAGGAAGAGGTTTGGATGTGTTTGGCGATCACTCTAACTCAGCCACTAACTCAGTGTGCGACAGCACAAACGGGGGCAGGCACGCAAATCCGACAGCTGGCTGGAAGCCACCTTCCCCCCCCACCCCCCATTTTTGGTAAAGAGGTGAGAATAATGTGTGCCATTCTTCCTCCAAACCAACCATCATAGCTGTCCATAAAAAGCCCCTGAATCCCATTAACAGGGGCACGACCACTGAAAACCTAGCCGAGCCCAGCAGAGCACAGTCTCCTACCCACATGCTTGATTCCGCGAGTGGACGAGAAAGAACTGCCAATGAAGAGCCCAGAGAGCCCTCTACCAAGAATGTCCAACCACCTCCCGCTCAGGCATTCGCACCTATTGGGGAGGATTCATTCTACATGCAAAGGAACAGGGGGTGCATGATGGGATTACAAACCCTCAGAGAAATATGCTTCGCCTACCAGGAACTATGACATTTACATTGTAAAGCCAATGTCATCTTTAAATGTCTGCTCTAACTGTGAAATTCACAGAGCACACGCACAGAGGGCTGGGTGTGTTGATTTTTATCCTATTATTAATGAACTAGAGGCCCAATGCATGAAATTCGTGCAAGGGGCTCCACCCTCACACCCTGGCTTGCCCCGGACCCTGCAGTCCCTGGAAGGTTGTCCGGAAAATGTCCAAACTGTTGTTCTGCTGTATGATCTAATTAGCATATTAGCTCTTTATTATATAGGATATGCAGTAACAGAACCCTGATGCTGGAAGATCTCGCGGTGACACTAAATATAGGCAGAAGTTTTCCATGTCAAACGACAGCTGGACCCAAGCCAGAGAGCATCACGGGAGAGAAGAGGATGGGTGGTCCACAGGTAAATCCAGGGACTGTTGTTCTGCTGTATGATCTAATTAGCATATTAGCTCTTTATTATATAGGATATGCAGTAACAGAACCCTGATGCTGGAAGATCTCGCGATGACACTAAATATAGGCAGAAGTTTTCCATGTCAAACGACAGCTGGACCCAAGCCAGAGAGCATCACGGGAGAGAAGAGGATGGATGGTCCACAGGTAAATCCAGGAACAGAGGAACACGGCTTATCGCCACTGTGTCTACGGGCCATTTAGGCTAATCAGAAGTGAATGACAAAACCGGGGCTCAAGTAATGATGTCTCAGGGACTGTGCGGTGGCCAGCTGGCTATGAACCCCCCCCACCCACCACACACACACACACATGGCCTATGGGAAGACCTTCTCTCTCACCCCTGCCGTGTGCAGATCGCTGAGAAATGTGCGTTATATGTGCCCTCGTGGCAAAGTGACAAAGGCCATCCATATGGAGGATCAAAGCTCTCCAGCGTCCCTCCTGATCGGAGAAAAAAGAGATGGGCTGAAATTCCAGGAAGGTGGGTTTCAGTGACATCAAGAAGGCCTTCCAAGCTCTGCAGTATTGAGGTCGTGATAGCAAAAGGAATAACATTCTTGAATGTTATTGCTGTGGAGGACCAGCCTGCAGCTCACCTCCCAGAGCCTGCAAATAGTGAGCTGCCCCAAATCAGTGAGACCAACCAGAACTGCAAGTCACGGACACTAAGACTACCATTACCCAATCGCTGTTGCCCGTACAGTGGTGCGACGCGGCAATGCATTTGACCAAAGGCAGTTCTAAGAATTTTCTTCCTGGAGAAGTCAGGAATAGGAAGCGCCTCCTTGATTGTTTGAAAAATGATACTCGACAGGCAGAGGGGATTTTCTGCAGAGGCGTTCTGAGAAGGACAACAAAAACTACCAACAAACATTTCCTGGGAATCTCCTGGCACAAGGCCCTAGACTGGATACCGTAACTGACTAAGTTCATATCCATTATGGGGACCCCGCATGTGAGTGTGTGGAAGAGACTGGGGAGCAAATGGTGAGAATTCAGAGTGAATAACAAGCCTGGTGCTTGCCTGCAGCCTTACTCATTTTAAAAAATAGGGGGAGAGAGAGAGAGAGAGAGAGAGAGAGAGAGAGAGAGAAACATCAATGATAAGAGAGAATCATCAATCAACCTCCTGCACACCCCCCACTGGGGATCGAGCCTACAACCCAGGCATGTGACCTGGCTGGGAATCAAACTGTGACCTTCTGGCTCATAGATCAACGCTCAACCACTGAGCCACGCCGGCCAGGCTGCAGTCTTGCTTCTTAAGATATAAAGCGAGCAGCCCGTTGACTACTGAGCTCTGCTCCTCAGCATTATGAAGTGTGTGTAGCTCTGGGAAAGCCACAGCCGTCCTTAACATAAAGCGTAAGCCAAGCGCTCTTCCCTGGAATCCGCCTCGTTTTCTGTTTGAACAACCTTAATTCAACAACCTGAACAATAAATGAAACAATGATAATGGAATTGGCGGGCCCCACTGAAAATTAATACCTACTGATTGAAACGTATAATGCCCCATTTCTCCATGCATTAGAGTTAAACCTCTGATTCCTCTTAATACCATTACTGGAAACTAGCATTACGCGGCAGAGCTCTACGACTCGGATGGCTCCTAACTGGATGCAGGGCTGCCGCTGGGTTCTCTGAAAGGCTGCGTGGTACGCACCCGCCCTCTCGCACTGAGCGCATTCATAACGCTCTGCCCACGCCTCCACTGGCCCTCCTGCAGAGACCTGAGCACTTATACCTGGAAAACTTGCACTTAAAGTGCTTTAATGGATTCTAAGTAAATCACTACTCCCAGTGATTCATTTTTCCATCTGATCAGCCAAAGATCTGAATTATAGCTCACGGGGCGAGTTCATATGTAACCAGTGCCAGCACCTTCCTTGGGGGCTGTAACGCAATGTGAGTCACACCTGCGTGTGCCCATCACGGAATGAAGCGCGCCCCCAGCAAGCACTCCGCTGCAGACTGTGCAGGTGTGTGTGGAGTGGGACCTCATCAGACACGGGCATCACTTTATTTTCCAACCGAATCAGGGTCAGGAAGAACGTCTCCGGAGGCTAGATCAGAATGCAGGTATATTTCAGAAGGTACAACAAGCCTCTTGATATTTAGAACATGTAATACTAAACCATATTACAATGATTTCCACATGCTTCCAGCATAACATTTCTTGGCACAGGTCACCAATTAAAATGTAATGCGTGCTATTATGTCACTGGGCTATTAAGAAAACCCCAGTAGATTCTTCTTGATACAACGCTGTTCAAATTACAGAGTGCCCCATACCCAATGGCAGCTCAATTTTGAGAGTAACGAATCGATCGATCCATAAACACACAGTGGAAGAAACCAGAACCGCTGCATCTGGGATGGGCAGAAGGTAGGCTTTGAGTCGGTGTGGGGGCCCATGACAACGTTGAGGATGAAACAGTGGACTCATCACCAATGTCATCCTTCAAGCATCTTTCTTTAGCACCCAGTCCACCTATATTCAGGAGCTTTTCTCTACCCTATGTCATTCACGTTCCCTCAATGTCTTTCCAATAAGATTAAACTTTGCATCTTTAACCTCTATTTTCCTTTTAAATGCTGACTTCACAAAGATTTCAGCCCACCCTCTCTGGCATCTTCTAGAACTCGGCTCTGTACATCATTATTTTATCCTAAATCTTCAACTTCTTCCTCAAAACCAGGGGCTTTGGGGAGTTAATTGCTGCTTAATTAGGGACAATGTTTCCGTTTTGAAAGCTGGAAACGCTCTGGAGACCCGTGTCACAACAATGTGAGTACATGTGAGTACATGCTACGAACTGTGTACTTAAAAATGGTATATTATACGTTGCTACCACAATGAAAAACAAAAGCTGCAGACTGAAAATCTGGTAAGTTCAAAGAAAACATCTCAAAATTCCATTTACTGCTTTACAAAAATGATTTTCTGCATGTGATAGTTATTTTCTTAAAAGAAAATTCCACAAGACCCCATGAAAATGATGTTCACCAAGTAAGTGGACCCTCACACCCATGCCACCCTTCCCCTTGCTTTCCACAGCGACATTGCTTGTATATTTCATCTCTAAGTTGGATCTGAATCGACATGAGAAAGTGAAGAACCAGTAAACACACACAAAAAATTGAGCATTAAATGAAATGAAGTCTTTGGAAAGAAAACAAATTTGATTCTTAAAGTGAACACAGTAACCCTGTCTGCCTCGTGCACTGAAACCTCTGGTAGCTTTTAACAGCGGCAGATGTCTGATTGCACAACCTTGCTTTAAATGAGAAGATGAAATGATGCCATAATCCCATATAATATAAGCCTAATATGCAAATTGACCAAACGGAGGAATGATGGGTGGAATGGCCGGTTGCTATGACATGCACTGACCACCAGGGGGAAGACAATCAACACAGGAGCTTCCCCGAGACTGCAGGCCCCAGGCCAGCCAATGCGGGTCCCAGCGGGGTCCCCCCATCGCCCCACCGGTCACCCTGCAGATCGGCCCTGATCACTGGCCAGGCCTGGGACCCTACCCATGCATGAATTTTGTGCATCAGGCCTCTAGTGTTCCTTATTAAAAGAACATATGAATAGCATAACACCACCCACCTCCCCGTCATCCATCTGTCTTTTCCCATTCATCAATTACATATGCTTCTGATCCTCCAGTCCTGGTTTCCTGAACACTGACAAACATCCCCCAAATTGGGGAACCTTCTCTGTCTTGTTTCCTAACCGTCTGATTGAACCAGGATATTCTAGTTCCCTACAATTCCTACAGTCACTCGTGGAACTTGACCACCACTTCTTCCTTCTCTTCACACCCAAATGCCTCCCTCACTCCAACCAGCTCCTCTGAGCTACTTTTCTTTTCCATTTAGTTTTCCAAATTAACCCAACATCCCCTGATGTGTCTCCAACATTTCAAAGCCACCCAGAGCCACTATTCGGTTACAATGCTGCTATATGACCACCCACCTTGTTTATGGGTGTAAACCGTGTCTGTGTGTGGCAGTTAGAGAAAGCGTCTGAGCTGGAATCCAAATGGTGTGATTGTCACTCTGATTTGAATCTCTGCCTCACTGCCTTCCGGTTATCAAGGACTTTGAGCCTGGACTCTGTACATGGGCTTTAGAGTCATCTCAATCCCCAGGTCTGCCCATCCCTGGCTCTGTGACGCTGAGGAAGTTACCTAACCACTCTGAGCTTCGATCATATCAACCACAAAATGACGGAAATAACAGTATTGCCATGTATGCTGTTGTGGGGATTAATCGTGAAATAAAGTGGGGAGGCTCATGGCCTGTTACAGAATCACTGAATACAGGTCAGGGAGAGTAGATGCCAGATGCCTTTAGGAATACACTAGCTGTAATCCCCTGGAGTTTAAACAATGTCACGGCATTTTC
>NW_006300363.1:1449391-1466388 GCF_000327345.1 Myotis davidii | reverse complement strand
TGCAGAGGCCGTGGAAAATGTTGCCAAACTCAGGAGTCGGACTCAAGTGGTATCTTCAGCCATCAACGTTGCATCACCAATATGGTACCATCAAGAATAACCCCTCCCCACCCGTGCCCTGGCTGGCATTGGCTCAGTGGCTAGAGCATCGACTTGAGCATCCAAGGGCCGTGGGTTCAATTCCCGGTGTAGGGCATATATCAGGTTGCAGGTTTGATTTTTGGCTCCTGTGGCAATCAATGTGTTTTTCTCTCTTTCTCTTTTCTTTCCCCCTCCTTCCCTTCCACTCTCTCTCAAAAAAAAAAAAAAATCAATGGAAAAAATAAATATCCTTGGGTGAGAATTAACAAAACAAAAGGCAATGAAAACCACCTCTGACCCGTTCCCAGCATCTCTTAGTTAAGGCTCACAAAGACATTGCTCCTATTAGTCAAAGACCAGGGCTCCAAAAGATAGGCTAAGAAAAATGGAAAATGTGCCTTTAATGTGGCATCTTTTTAATTTTAAAGTCTTGCATCAAAAAGATATGCCCATCATTTATCAATTTAATAAGTTCTTTTACAACCATAAATCCCAGCATGAGTTGGGCTGTGGGGAGAAAGGCGCACACACAAGTGTAGGTAAGAATGTAGATCTGTGTGATATTTTTGGAAGATAATTTGACAGCACATATCAAAAGCCCTAACAAATATCTATATTGTTTAACCCAATAACTTTGCTTCTTGCAATTTATACTGTAATAGTTCAATTTTCATCATATAAATATATACGTAGAAGGATGTTTATCCCAGCATTGCTTGTAATAAAAATGGAAACTAACAATAGAGGGTCAATTAAATTTAAATTAATGACAGAACATAAGGTAGTGTATTTTTACAGTAGAGTATTTTGCATGGAAAATAAAATAATAATTAATAAAGAATACAAGAGTACACTCTGTTTCAAATACTCTAAACCTACTCTGCTCCACCCTGTATTCTTAAAATATATTTACAAATGAGAAAAATACTCATGGATACATTAACTGTAGAAAAGCAAGATAAAAACCACACAAAAGCTCATTATAAAATAGATGTCTAGAGGTACAGAAAAAAGATAACGAATTATGAATGATTTATTCTTCTGTCTTTTTCAAATTGGCTCCACCGAACATATATTACTTTTACACGTGAAGGCAGGGGAAGTTAATGTGCGAAAACTGCTTGCCTGTTTTTTTGCAAGTCCTTTCTACCACTGCCTTCATCGCAAACCTGGTTCTCTCTCACACAACACTCCCCAATGTTTTCCAAGACCTCCTTCATAAACTGATTCCAAACCAATTCCCTGATTGGCAGCTGACCCGGAAAAATCTCAGAAGGAAATTTTAATACCACTTGACAAACAGTATTTCACTCAGCCAAATGCTGAGTAGGTGGAAACCAAACTGTATTCAGTAACCTTTCCCTGTTTAAGTTTAAAATAAATAGCTACAATATTCAATAAAATAACAGTTCAAACCTGCACTGAAATAATGTTAAAAATAGGCAGGCTGCCTGTGCCAAGGACTTTTCCCAGTGGGACACTTTCCAGGTCACACATGAACGATGGTGGGATTCATTCCCATCATTAAGGAAAGCCGTGGAGAGAACAGAACCTGCACCACCAAGTTCCCCGCATGCAGAATGAGGTCTCTGGCAGAAGGTGGCCCCTGGAGGCCCCAAAGCTTTTCCTGAAGGATTGCAGCCCTCTCTCTCCACTGTCACCTCCTATAACACTGAGTGATCTCTTATTGCCTGTCCTCAGGGTATCCCTTCCAACAGTGCCCAGAGCAAGACTGCTAAAAAAAGAAAAGAAAAGCCAGCTGTTCTAATCCGCTGAAGTAAGATAAAAATAATAATGTACCATGATGTGTGGGCATATTAGCTGCAACACTCAAGATAGATGAGTTGTGCGGACTATTCCTTGTCCTCAGCTGATGGGACATTGCTTAAAAGACCATCACCCAAACTAAAGTGGGCCTGCACCCCAACCCAGTGCTGACCCTTCACTGTCCACAGCCCACAGATGTGACTGAATACTTGAGATGCATCCAAGTCCAAATGGAGATGTCTAAGTGCAAAATAAACATCAGATTTACAAGGGCAGGTGCAAAAAAAATCTTGATAATTTTTATATTACACTAGAGGCCCAATGCACGAAGATTGTGCAAGAATGGGCCTTCCTTCCCTTGGCTGCCTGTACCACCTTCGCTCCAGCAGGAGCTGCTTTTTGTCCAGCCCGGAGCCGCCTTTCCACCATCCCACGCTGCCCAGAGGCCTGGAGCAGCTGGGGTGGTGCAGAACACCTGCATCCCACCCTGCCCCTGGCCACTCAGTGCCTGCATATGCAAATTAACCTGCCATTTGGGGGGGTTAATTTGCATACTCACTCCTGATTGGCTGGTGGGTGTTGTGAAGGTGCAGTCAATTTGCATCTTTCTTTTTTATTAGTGTAGCTGTTACAATGGTAGCATTATATATATTGGATTGAATGTGTCTTTTTATTTCTTTCTATGTGGCTCCTAGAACATTTGAAATTGCATGTGGCTTATCTTGTATCTCTCTTAGACAGAATTATTCTCAGCCACGAAACTGCTTACTTTTTTTAGGGTGTGCATCAAACTGACCCTGTTCACAGATGGGGTCCTTACCCACAGAACAGAAGCCCCACTAGAGCAGGACTCTTCTGTCCATTGCTAACTACCCAGCACCTAGGACCCAGGGTGCTCACTCCACATAGCAAACAGGGAATAGATCATGAATGAGTATGAATAAATAACCAAGACCGGCATTCCTAGGTCTTCACACAGCCAGCTCGTCTTCTCACTAATACTCTGGATGTGATTTATTCCTTGAAAATTCATTCTCACTTTTTCTCTAACTACCCCCACACCCACACAAACAGATCCGAGGGTGGGCTGGTGCTGGGAGTGAGGAGAGCACCCAGTTCCAAGAATTCTGAGGTCGGCCATGCCATGGCTTCTGCGGACCTCTGCTTTCCGGAGGCGATAATAATAATCTTTGTTCATGTGAAATGCCAAGCCAGAGCCTCCATCCCCATATATGGCCATAGTCTCCTTCGGTGCAAAGCACGCCCCCTGTGGGGCCACCTGCCCTTCTCTGAGCCCCCTCTGCAGATGTCTGCCTGGCACTGGGAGTCTCCTCCTCCTCATCTGCTCTAGTCTCTTCTCTAAAGGCCAATGACATGAGAGGACAAAGCCCCCCCCCCCCTCAACGAGATTTGGAAGCGCTGAGTCCTGACCATGCTCTACCTTGTACTCTGCACAAACCCAGGCCCTGGGGCCCAGAGCTCAAGTCTGCGACAGGAAATGGTGGCCCCTTCCTGTCCATCAGAGCTGCTCCCGCATCACTGGGGAGGGTTCCTTTGTCAGGTTTCTTTTGTGTGGGCTTTTGTTGTTTGGGGTGTTTTGTCCATTGAACTGAGACGACTACGAGTTGGATTTGGGTGAGCACACCTGGAACGAAGGGGACAACCGAAAGCTGGGAGTGACTAGGAAGGACTGCTTGGCATTATCCCACATCTTCCCACTCGCCACACCTTCTAGAGATCCTCTCCCAGTGAAATACCGCCTGCTCCAATGCGAACAAAACCAAGCAGTGGTCAATCTTACTTCACCCAGAGAGGTCTGGAGTCCAGACCCAGGTTTGCGAAGGGTGACCTCCGCCTCTCCCCAGGGCTCCCTATGTTCCAGGTGTCCACGGGACCAAGGTCACAACTACCTCCATTTCACTCTAGCTGTTGTTATTCCCACTCCAAGCCAATTAGGAATATTTATTTTCCGCAATTTCCCTCCTAGGTACCCAATGAAATGCCTCCCAGCCTGGAAGCGCCTCCCTTGGTGGCTCGAATCTAGTACGCCTCAAGAAATTGGCAAGTGTGCGCAGTCCCCCCAGAGTGGTCCAGAGGTGGCCCTCCAGCGTCCAGAGCACGTTTTTAGATTTAGCAAAGCCCTGTAGTGTACGGTGGAAATAGCCGAAGTTCTGACTACTGGCAATGGCCTGCAGTGCCTTTCATTTAGAGATGCAGAGAATTCTTAAGCATAATTACAAAATTAAGCCAGGGCGATGATTAAATGCCAGAGCCGGATTTGCCTGTGGCTCTAAGCATGTCGCACAGCAAGGAGAGCCCAGCTGACGAAACACGTCGCTGGGCTGCAGAGCCCCTCGGCACAGTCACAAACCTGCCAGTAAACACAAGCAAAACTAAAGGCACTTCAACGCCGGCCGCCCAGAGGCGAAGGAAGTAAGTGTGGTTATTGCAAAACCACAGAGGAATTGTAAAGCAAAGGCTCCAAATATGGTAAAGGCGAAGGAGTTTTCCGAGGAGATAGCAAGCCCTTCTTCGAAAGGCTGTGCCTGTTCCCTGTCAACATGGTAGACGTGGACACTGCGAAGGGCTGGCTATGCTTGTGGCTCAGCCCAGATGTACCCGAAACAGGGGAACGGATACTGTCCTCTCCCCACAGCCCCGTCCCAGGTCCCTCTACTCGGGTGGCCGAGGTAGAGCCATGAGCAGCCAAGGTCAGTGGTCCGAGGGGTGAAGAGTGGGAGATGCCTGCGGGCCAGTTAGTACTTTAACACCTGCTGAAAGGCTGGCTGAAGACGAGGCCACCTGACCTGTCCGATGGGAAAGCCCCTCTCACGCCCAGATCCCCCAGTAGCCTTGGGAGGTGTGATTTCGTCCCTGAAACACTCAGAGGTGGCTCTGCAGGTCTGGTTCTTCGGCTCCGTGTGCGCACAGCCCCTAAGTGGTGCCTGGCTCGGTCTGACTGATCCCCGGCACAGGGGAGACCAGCCTCCCTTTCCGAATTGGGGTGCGGGAGCAATCTACACCTCCAGCTTGGAGGCTCACGGCTGCCATTTCCTAGAGAATAGCTCCGATGGCCTTGCTTAGCTGTGCCCAAAGTTTCATGTGACGGAGAAGCCCACAGACGCCCCTGTGAAACTCCTTGCAGGGACCTCAACACAGGTTTTTACTGTAATTACACTGTGTGCCTCTTTTTAGGTAGAGGGTCACAGTTTTCCCCAAATTCTGCAAGAGAACTGTGACCAGTAAGAGGTTGTTATCACTGACTCCAGTATATCCAAGGTCTAATCTGTCTCCAAAATTATTCAATTCTACAAAAAAAATTAAAAAGGAAGCATGTCTACAACTCCATGGAAACCTAAACTTTTGCCTCTCTCCTTCTCACAGCCTCTCTGGGTCCTGATGCTGATTGGGAGGAAGCTCCTTCGGGGGCCTCCGCCAGACCAGGGATCTGGGTTAAAATCCGCCCATCCTGCTCCAGGGTCACCTCCCCTCTCTGATCTCAGACGCAGGCTCTCTGCTCCACTGCCTTAAAGCTGAGGTTCCTCTTTCAACAGGAGACCAGGGCTCCACACCAAGACAGAAGACAGCCAACGCGGGAACAAAGGTCTAGATGCCATGGAGCAGGAACAGGTGGGAAGGAGCCAGGGCCAGCACAGTCAAGGCCGAGCACTGTGGGATGCATGTTCCCACCCAGTAACGTGAGCAGCAGTCCGGAAAGTTGACAGACAGGACAAGGGGGCGGGCTTTCTCCAGCTCCTGTGCACCTCCCTCCCTCCGCCCTGCACTGCAGGGGCTGTGGGGCTCCCCTGGGTGAGCAGGCAGGGATTGAGCCAGGAGGCCCCTGCTTAGAGGGAACCAGGGGAAAGAGGGGAGATGCTGAGGATGATGACAAAGCAAGCAGCAGCAAGGCCAGTGAGGGAGAACCTCCAAGCTCTTGTAAAGGCCCTTTGCCCAGTGACCCTTCCCTCTCAGGCCTTCAGGAAAGTCTAGAGGAACAGCTCTTTGCCTGGACCATCAGGAGTCCCTGCACAAAGGGGACAGGGCCACCAACTCCAGGACAGGGGAGCTCTCCCAGGAGGCGGGGTCCTCCCCAGGCTTTGCCGAGAGCCCCTCGGCTGGGCTGCCTCTCGCTCGGCCCTGGCTGCCTCCTCTAGCTTCCCTTCCCGCGGGGAGCGGCCAGCTATTGGACGTGATGGGACCCGGTGATGGGTAACAAGGCCTGTCTCACCAGGTATTGCGGGCAGAAACCTCCATTTTCCTGCCCACACGGCTGCCCAGCCTTTATTCACCAGCAGAGACGGTGCCTCTCACCGTAGCCTAGCGTCTCGCTTGTGTCTTCCCTCCAACCCTACGCAAAGCAAAGGAAAGCGAGTCTCAGAAAGTGTTCCTGTTTTACCAGAAGCTGGTGTCAGTCGTCCCAATGGATGTCAACACTTTGTCAGGCAGGAGGCGCCTGCTCACATGCAAATGTCAGGAAGTAACCTTTACTCTCAGGCGAGCACACTGTACTGAAACACGGAGGGAGACCACTGCAACCACAAGGCCAAGGAGCATTGATTTCCTTCACATTTTCATCAATTCTTCCACGAGAGCCACACAATGCTCAGATTACCACGCCAGCATTCCACAAGATGTGCTGTTATGTCCTCTAAACAAGAGATAAGTACAGGAAGTAATGTAGGAACCAGCTTGCTTCCAAACCTTAAGTTTAAAAAAAATTAAAAACTGCTCACCCGGTATAGCACAGAGGTTGAGCGTTGATCCATGAACCAGGAGGTCAAGGTTCGATTCCTGGTCAGGGCACATGCCAGGGTTGTAGGCTCTATCCCCAATAGGGGGCATGCAGGAGGCAGCCGATTGATAACTCTCTCTCATCATTGATGTTTCTGTCTCTCTCCCTCTCCCTTACTCTCTGAAATCAATAAGAATAAAATATATATATTTTTAAATCCACCCCTTAGAAAAATATGAACACTTGTAAATCCTACCCTTAGAAAACAATGGGAAATTCAGAGAAAGCGAAATGCACAAAGTTGTTCATTATGGGTTGTACATAAGAGCAATAACTTAGAATATTTACAGGAAAGAAACATGGGATACAAAGTCTGGAAGACTACCGATGAGCCCTTTTAACTAGGATATAATGCTTAGTGAAAAGATCTAGATACAAGCACTATGTGCACAGCTATATATATGCATATACAATAATGACAGGAAATAACCCAATTGGAGGTGGGATGAGTGTATGTTAGAGTGGGATCATCACAGCATTTCTTGACCCCAGCACTGCTGGCATTTGGGGCTGGGCCGTGCTCTACTGTGGGGTCTGTCCCGTGCATGTAAGATGTCAAGCAGCGTCCCTGACCCAAACACACTCGATGCCACTGCATTGTCACCGCCAGCTATGACCATCAAAACTGCCTCCAGACATTGCCAAATGCCCAACCGCAAAAGCGGCGGGGGTGGTGGTGGTGGGGGAGGGGATGCGCAGAATCACCCGACTGAGATCCACTAGGTCGAAGCTACTTTCTCTTTTCTCTGCTTTCTTATTTTTCTATGTATTATATACTAAAATAGAGTTTTAAAAATAAAAAGGGGAATAGCAGAAGCCAATAGTGAATGACTAACTCCAAGCTGAGAGCCTGGGTGGATGCATGGCCTCCAGTCCAGACCACAGGGCGGGTGGTTCTCTTTCCTCAACCTCAGCCCGTGGCCTCCTGTGCTGGGGCTCATCCCTGCGGCCGCTCTGAAGGCAGAGGCTTGGAGGGACACCAGGCTTGTCTCCACCAAAGCAGCTCGGCTCTCCCTGCACGGCCCTGCCTTGCTCCGTGTGCTCCCCTCCTATGGAATTAATCCACATCTGAAAGTTTCTGTAATAGGAGTTAACAGAGGGAGATGCGCCGTGTCACCATCTCCTCCACAGCCTTTGGGATTCTGCTGCCATCCTCTCGCGAGAACCTCACTCTCCACGGAGAAGCCATGAAATGCATCGTCACGTCCCTAGCACGCAGCTCAAAGGGAGCATCAAAAACCCTTTCCCGATTACCACGGAGCTAGACAAACAAGCAGGAAGGAGCATGCCAGCTGCATGCTATTGCCTTGGAGTCAACAGATGAGAGAGAAATCACAGGATTACTTCAAAATGACAGCAAAACAAGGTAAGCCATTTCTCAGAACCCAGCAAGTGAAGCAGTCGTTTAATACACCATGAGAGGGGGAGAGGAGGAGACAGTATTTATTACATTGCATTTCAACTTTATGCGCTGGCAAATCCACCTCTATTTTGCTGCCCCATGCTAGTTACACCTAACGGTACGTCCCCGTGATGGCTTGTAAATGAAGGCCACGCTGGCCTCTAATTCCTCTGCGACCTGACTGCCCAGTCCTCCTCCCCTCAAAGTAAGCCTGGCCCTCCTTCACACGCTGCTTCCTGGTGGTCAGGTGACCTGGATTCATCTACCAGCTTCCACCTGATGAATTCATTACCTCCACAGGCCACCCACCCAAACACATTCTTACCACGCCCCTAAACTGGGAACTCCCCGCGGACAGAGGTGGAACCCTGAGCTATAAATGCTGGCTTGCAACTGGCCTGAAGCTGTCTCCAAAAAAACCCTACGAGCTCCTCTTGCAAACTCATGACTTATCTCACGACTGGGCTGGGAGAAAAAGAACATCTCAGTAGAGAATTCTTTCCAGGAGAAATGAACAAACTGTAAGGAACAAATTCTACAGCAGGCAGCATTTTTCTCTGTTTGGTTTTGCTCTCGCCTTCATCGGGGCCATTCATGAAAACCCTCGCAGCATTTTCCCCACGAAGCTGTTCTACAATGCTCTTCTGAGCCAAGATTATAACTAAGTAAAAAATGTTACAAATAATCTAAATGTTATTAGACGATCTCATTAAATTACTCATAAAAACTTTATTCCTTCACTTTGGGCAAAATTAATAATTAACATATATTTACACAATAATTCAAGAACATTATATTAGTATTTAACACTCGAAGCACAAATTATGCTGGCGGCTTAACTCTATACTAGACATATCCTTTAAGTAAATGATATATTTAACAATAAGCACTTGAACATTTAACTAAGCATTAGGCTCTATTCTAAGCCTTTTTTTTTTTAATTCTCACCCAAGGATATTTTTCCCATTGACTTTTCAGAGAGTGGAAGAAAGGGGAAGAGAGAGAGAGAAACACCCATATGAGAGAGACACATTGATTGGTTGCCTCCCGCATGCACCCCAACCTGAGATCAGGGATCGAGCCTGAAAACAAGGTATGTTCCCTTGACCAGATCAAACCCAGGACCCTTCAGTCCAAAGGCCAATGCTCTATCTACTGAGCCAAACTAGCTAGGGCTATTCTAAGCCTTTTAATATATCAACTAATATTATCCTCACAACCCCATAAGGCATATATGTACTATTCATTTCCCATTTTAAAATAGTGATTATAAGGAACCTGAGTAGCTGTATCTACTCTCTCCCTGGTGAAAACTAGACGGTCTATTTACAGATCTAAAGAATATGTATAAGTATGGGCAGGCCACCAAGTCACATACTCTCAAGTCTTTCCCATAAAGTCAAATACAATGCTTACCAAAAAATCCCTCAAAGCAACCCACATGAATGTTTACATTCTTATTCTTGTAACATGTGTTTCTCAAAATGGGCAATGTCAAAACACTTCCTAAATTGGATCTTGTCTTCGTAGTCAGCTCAATTTAGAATAAAATTAATTTCAGTCTGGGGCATTTACTCCTTTAAAAAACACAACCTGTAATTTTTGTATCCTGTAGCTAGTAATTTCAACAATATCAATCCTTTTTAGAAAAATCAGAGTGCTTTTTATATCTATTGTATACTTCAATAACCCTAACCAAAGATTACATTGAATAAAAAAAAAGAAGAAAAGCTTCAAAACTCCACTGTAAAGGGAGCATAAGACCGAAATATTATAGCTAATACTATCAAATTCTTAGAAGAAAACAAAGAAATAAATGTTTCCAACATTACATTTGGCAATGGTTGCTTATATCTGACACCGAGAGTATAATCAACCAAAGGGAAAAATGCATCAATTAGACTTCATCAAAATTAAAAATGTTTGTGCTTCAAAGAACAACATTAAGACAGGGAAAAGACCTGGGGTGGTGAGTGGGTGTAGGCTAGAAGGGTTCAGTGGGGGGAAAAGAGGCACATTTGTAATACTTTCAACAATAAAGATTTTTTAAAAAGAAAAGGAAAGAAAAAAAAGTGAAAGGAAAAAGACAACCCATATAATGGGAGAAAATATTTACAAATGTCTTGTCAGGGACTTGTGTCTACTCTAGACGATATGGAGAATGCATAACAATAATAGAAAGACAACCCGAGAACCTGAAGAGACATTCCTCCAAAGAAGATACGGCTGGTAAGCACATGAAAAGATGCTCAACAACAGTAGTCATTGGGAAAATAAAAACCAAAGCCATGAGACCTCACGTAGGATGACTGAATAAAAAAGACAAGCAATAACAAGTGTTGGCAAGGACAGGGGAAACTGGAACCCTTTGTTGCTGGTAAAGTGGGGTGGCATCTTTGGAAAATAGTTGGGCGGATCGTTGAAACGTTAAACATAGAGATCACATGGCCCGGCAGTTTCAGTCCTAGGCATATACTCAGGAGAAATGAAAAACACACCCACACAAAAACGTGTATATGAATGTTCCCAGCAGCATCATTCCTCATCGTCAAGAAGTGGAAACACCCCAAATGATGAATAGAAAACGAACTGTGGCCTATGCATACAATGAAATGCCGTGGAGCGATAGCAAGGAATGGAGCATGGTACGTGCCACAACGTGGGTGACGCTTGAAACACCCCAGACACAAAAGGCCACATCGGATATCATTGCATTTACATGAAAAGTCCAGAACAGGCAAATCCCAAGAGACGGAAAGTAGATTCCTGGTTACCAGGACCTGGAGAGTGGGGACTGGGAAGGCACTGAGTGTGGGGTTTCTTTCCAGGACAACGAAAAGACCCTAAATCAGGTGGTGTGGATAGTTGCACAATGCTGTGACTACACAAAAAACTGCTAAATTATACATTAAAAGGATGAATTTTATGGCGTGTGAGTTATATCAATAAATCTGTCATTTAAAATGGAACATGTGGCTGAACAAAACAAAACAAAACAAAAGGAACCTTGACATTAAAATATGTTGTGTGCAAGTGTGTCCATTGGTGATTCTTTAGTTCCCCTTTCACCCCTTCGCACGGAACAGGGACATCAGTGACAACAGAAATAAGCAGCTGGGAACCTGGGTTCTACACCAGCTCAGCCTGGAGATGTGCCCAGCTTACAGCAGGAAGTCGGGAAATATGTACCGAGTACATAATGGGATCTTTACCTAGATCCTCAATCCTGTTTTTCAAGTGCCCAGCACGCCACTATCTGTGACCTCGGCTGATCCTTACAATGCAACACATCAGCAAGGCAGGTGGCCACACCCCTTTCACAGCTGCCTGAGGGGCCCAGGCTCAGAAGGATTCACAGAAATGAGTGCCCACCCCACACAGGTCAGACGGGCCGGACTAAGCTGAGAAGCCAGGGACTGTGAGGTTTCCACTGGAGCTACCCTGAGCCTCTGTGTCTTTATATGTTACTCTTCATTGCACCTGCTCCTCCCCAGTTCAGCGTTTCCCTGGTAGATGATCCGAGTGGTAAAACAAGCCCAGAAAAAAAACAAAACTGACCCTTAAAAATGGTAGAGAAGCCACACACACACACACACTCAGCCCCAAAGCTTCAATGACACATGTCCTGTTAAAGGAAGTGTGACATACACAGAAAATCTGGAACACAACGTAAGTGGGATGCTACACTGGCTTCACCAAGGGGTTGCAGCTAACAGGATAAGATGCAGACAGGCGAGAAGACTGGCTGAGAGCATCACTGGCTCTGTTTCTGAAACAGCAGATGAGGGGAAGACCAACCATCCATCACTAGGCGGCAGAGAATCATTACCTGTCTTCAGCTAGCTAGTCAAACGGAAAAAAGCTGCTTGTGTGGAAAGCCGTGACAGGCAATAAATATTCATTAACCGACCTAGGAACTGCCCTTTCCTCACATGCTTCCCCTTACAGCTGGAACGATTTCTAACTCAACTCTGCTCATTCTCTTCTCCTCCCTGCCTAATCCTCCAGGAACTTCTGGCTCCAGAAATCTTCTGTAGGTACACAGGTAAGATGATAAATCCTGCCACTAGATCAGTGGTTCTCAACCTTGGCTGCACATTAGAACCACCGGGGAATTTTTTTACAATCCTGATTTCTGGGCCTCATCCTCCGGAAATTCTGTTTTTTGGTTATGAGGTGAGGCCACAACATTAGTAACAAAGCAACAGAATTTCCGGAGGATGAGACCCAGAAATCAGGATTTTAAAAAGATTCCCAGGTGATTCTAATGTGCAGCCAAGGTTGAGAACCACTGCACTAGATGGTAAAGACCTCCATGAAACTAACACCGGCCCCGAGCCCGCAGGCCACACACAGGGATAGAGATTCAACATAGAAAGATACACCTCACAGGTGTGGGCGCTCGGTAAAGCGGCAGATGCAACGTGTCATTACTTTCCCCTCCAGAAGACCAGGAACTCCGACCCTGGGAACCAGCTCCTGTCTACAATGCCAGGGAGCTGTTTGCTTGCTGAACTCATTCAGGGGCTGAGATACAGAAGGGACCAGAGGATGAGGAAGGAAATTAGATAGTGGAGACTCCTCTAAGCTGGATGGATGCCATGGTAAGGAACGTGCAAGAGGCCGTGTGAACAGCAGAGGAGACCAAGGTGACACCCACACGACCTTGATAGCCTTCAACAGTCTCTCAGGAGGAAAGACACCGCAGCCCACCTTCAAAGGGACCCTACAGCCACACCAACCACTCTGCACCACAATAGGTGACGAGTTGAACACGGGGTGGGGGGTGGGGGCGGGCTGGGTCAAATGGGGAGAGGTGGAGGTGGAGGTAAAGAGAGGACTAGGGGATCTCAGACAGGTCCCATTTCTCCCTCTTCCTGCCAGTTTCTTCATCTGTAAGACACGGATAATAGTACCACTAGCTACGTTGGCATTGCCATAGAAATTAATTCAATATAGGTGAAGTTCTTAGAATAATAGGGCCTGGCATAGAGGAGTTCTATTAACTGTTTTACCTATCATTTACATGCTGCCTTTTATTTATCTATTTTAAAATATATTTTTATTGATTTCAGAGAGGAAGGGAGAGGGAGAGATAGAAACATCAATGATGAGAATCATTGCACGCCCCCTACAGGGGATTAAGCCCACAACCTGGGCATGTGCCATGACCAGGAATCAACCTGGTGACCTCCTGGTTCATAGGTCAAATCTCAAACACTGGGCCATGCTGGCCAGGCTACAAGGTGCCTTTTAAAGGCCACCAGGTGATACGGTAGAACAAGAAAGGTGCCATCTAATAGCCCAGTCTTTGTGACATCTGACAACACTGCCCG
The DNA here is from genome assembly GCF_000327345.1 of Myotis davidii. NCBI lineage: Eukaryota > Metazoa > Chordata > Mammalia > Chiroptera > Vespertilionidae > Myotis > Myotis davidii. The sequence goes on along the minus strand of NW_006300363.1, from coordinate 1,453,010 downwards.
TTAACTGTTAACCACCCTGGTTACTAACCACCCCTGATCCTCAAATTTACCAACAGGTTTCATTCAGTCACTCAATGAACTAACTACACCTGTGCCGCTGTGGCTGTGGAGGCTGAGATAAACGAGGACGGTCCTTCCCACCGAGAAGGCTTCAATCAAGGACAAGCAACAAGCAGGGCGACCATATGTCTAGGTTTGCCTGGACGGTCCTGCTTAACACCTGCTGTCTCAGCTTAAAGTCAATGGCACTCCCCGCTTCACTGTCAAAAGCGTCCTGGTTTGGATGATAAATTATATGTCCACCCGAGTGATAAGACACCTGAACAAAAAAACCCCACAAAGCTATGATGTGGCAGCACTTAATGGGTCCCACAGCAGTGACATAAACAGGCCGCTGACGCTCCTGACAGAATGGAGAGCAGGAAAGACACCTGGAAGAGGCGGCCACTCCGCTGGGCCTCAAAGGTCAGGCGGGAATGCCCAGCATGGGCCACGGCCACCTCAACGGGAGGGTGAAGACGGCTGAGGCTCGGTGAGCTGTCACCCCACTTCCTGTTTTTCCAGAAAAGAGTGGACTCTACCACATTCAACAGTGAAAAAAATACAGGTGGACTGTTTATGGCTCAACGCTTCCGTGCATTTTGCTAGACTATTTGGGGTAAGGATGGAAAATACTGGGAAATTAAAAGGCCCCCCAGTGAAAAATTTCCAAGTTAATGAATCATTCATTTCAGCATCGGTTGCTTTCACCTGACCAACAACTAGCTGAAGTCAGGCTCAGGGAATTGAGTGAGAATGGAAGGAGAAAAAATCCCCGTCTTTCCACCCACAAACACCTGCTATTTTCTGAGGGAATCTTGAGAGCACATAGAGCAATCTTCACAGGACCCCCATACAAGCACAAGAGTATCTCAGGCCTCGTTAGGCGGGTACAGTCACTGAAGCTCACTGAGAAGGGGGAACCCCGAGGCCCTGCTGTAGCAGGGTTTTAGGATGAGACCCAGCACTTCACATGTTTAACTTTGGCAGGACTTCTGCTTAATCAACAGAAGCTGAATTATAAACAATAGTATCTAAATTACAGATAATTCACAGCTCTGACCTCATGCCTATCAGCCACCCTTTTACTGCCCTTGGGAAGAAGGTGCCAGTCAAGGATCTTTGGGATCAACTAGAATGGAATGTTTGAGAAGAAAAGGCTCAGGGAGCTCTGGCCGGGTGGCTCAATGGGTTAGAGCCATGGTCGGCAAACCGCGGCTCGCAAGCCATATGCGGCTCTTTGGCCCCTTGAATGTGGCCACGAAGTTTCAATCGCACTGTATGTGCGCGCCCGCACGTGGTATTTTGTGGAAGAGCCACACTCAAGGGGCCGCAGTTTGCCGACCACTGCGTTAGAGCGTTGTCCTGAAATGCCAAGGTTGTGGGGTTGGTACCGGTCGGGGCACATACATGAAGCAACCAATGAGTGCATAAATAAGTATAACAACAAATCGATGTTTCTATCTTTCTCTTAAAGTCAATTAAAAAAATGTTAAGGGGTTCAGGGAATCAGCTAGCCAAGCTCCCTCAATTTACAGATGGGAGGTTGAGACGTCTCTGGGTCAGGAAGTAAGACCCAGGCCTTTACCTGCCCCCACAACCAATCAGGAGGCTCCATGTGAATCACATTTCGCACCTGTAGGGAACTTACTATTTTATAAAGTTGGGCTCACATGCACCTTCCCCTGTATAAAGAAGGTATCCTTATATTATGAATGAGAAACATCAAATAAGCAGGCCAAGAGATTTGCTCCAGGCCCCAAAGTCACTGGAATAGGGGATGATAGAGCCTTGATTTGCAAAATGCCCAGTCAGCCACAGCAATTTAAATCAGAGAATTCAATTCAAGGTAAGAAACAGCAAGATTATATGAGCTTCGTTGTCTTAAGCATGTTCCAACAGAAACGGCGTTGCATGGATAGCTGGGATACCGGGGTTGGGTGCTGAGTTCACAACGCTAACCAATCTGGACAGCGCCCCGAGCATCTCAGTACAGCGTCATGTCTTCACGTCACTCATTCGTGTCACGCCCCATGGCACCTGCAGGGTGTTTCACTCACACAGGGATTCATTTTGAGGGACAGACAGTCTTACTGCTTCTTTGGGGTTGGCAGGTACAGGGATCGGGTTTGGCAAGCACCCATTCTGCAGGAGGGCCTTTCACAGGTACCATCTCAACATCTCACTGCAGAGGTTACAAGTCGGCGTTGTCCCCATTCCGTAAGTGAGGCGACAGGGCAAAGCTGACCACTGGCCGAGAACCAAAAGGCCAGCAAGGACACAGCTCAGATGAAAACCTGGTCATAGGAGACTAAGAACTGGTTGTTTCAAATGTAACAGACCTGCTTTTATTTACCCCAATTTATCTTTCACCAGGAGAGACAAATATTCTAAGACCATTTCCATCCATTTACTAGCAAGATTGTTATAATGACAACAGCTGGACAGATTTTGTAGGACTGAGTACAGAATTCAGAACAGCATAGAAATAGCAAAGCCTCAAATTTCTGAAACTTTGCTTTGTAAATTCATTTTAGGTATGGCCAGGGCTTTTGCTCGATACCTCTGTCACCCCTGTATTTCTACTTAACAGCCTCTGGCACTCACACCATAATTTTTCACCTGTGCTCCAAGCTTTCATTCCTCTTGTATCCACTGGTGTGACCAGGGGCTTTTCCTTTGCTCAGGTTCCAAGTCGGGGAATTCTTGGCCAACGGCCCAGCTACTTCTGCAGGGACTGAATGGATGGTTTCTTCCTTTCTATTTCCTAACATCGATTCCACCAACAACACTCGGATTCCACCAAGAACACTCGGATCTCTTTTGTTTCCTTTAGAGAAATCTGATTTTTCTAACTCAGGATGATCCAGTTAAAAACTTCCAATCTTCCAAACTGTTTGCCAATGGAGACCAGTCACATGTAGCTTATTTCTGGCACCCTGAACGCAATGTTTTCCAGACAGTTTAGTTGCCCTGACAAAATAATGACCTGAAAACAGGGAGGGGCGGGTCACTTGACATCACAATTATTGTCCTATCGCGATCACTTTGACATCACAATGATTGGTCTACAAAGGCCAACGTGGAATAAGAATGCCACATGTGCTTCTCAAATCATTTAATGCATTTAAGATAAGATTTAGTTAAAATTTCTTACTCATTATGATGTGCTTTTTTTTTAATCCTCACCAGAGGATATTTTTCCCAATGATCTTTAGAGAGAGTGGAAGGGAGGGAGAAGGGGAAAGGAGAAAGAAAGGGGAAGGAAGGAGAGGAGAATGGAGGAGAGAGAGGGGAGGAGGCAGAGCGAGAGAGGCAGACAGACTTTGATGTGAGAAAGACACATTGACTGGCTGCCTCCCGCACGTGCCCCAACTGGGGCCAGGGATCGAATCTGCAACCGAGGTACATGCCCTGGACCAGGAATCGAACCCGAGACCCTTCTGGCCGTGGGCCGATGCTCTAACCCAGGGTTCTCAACCTGTGGGTAGCGACCCCTTTGGCGGTTGAACGACCCTTTCACAGGGGTCGCCTAAGACCATCCTGCATATCAGATATTTACATGATGATTCATAACAGT
>NW_006300363.1:1441681-1449184 GCF_000327345.1 Myotis davidii | reverse complement strand
AACATCGATGAGAGAGAAACATCGACCAGCTGCCTCCTGCACATCCCCCAGGGATGTGCCTACAACCCAGGTACATGCCCTTAACCGGAATCGAACCCGGGACCTTTCAGTCCGCAGGCCAACGCTCTATCCACTGAGCCAAACCGGTTTCGGCCTGAAGTGCTTTTTTAAGGCTGACTTTTGGATCACCTGTGTCTTTTGTTTTAATCTTCAAGCACATTGAGGCAATTGCCGTTTCTTGGGTGAGGAACAAATGAGACTTACTGGAGTAGGCAAGTCCCCATCCTCTCCTTTCAAGAAAGTCAGCCGGAGTGGGCCAGCCACTTACAGGTCCTCTTCTCCACGGTGCAGCTTGCCCGAGAGTCACTCCTCACTCCTCACTTTCCCCTCCAGTCCTGCTGTTTCCCCGCTTCAACTCATGGCTCTTAACCCTGACAAACTCCCCACCTCGCAGGGCCCTGATTCCGTTAGTCAGTGACTGTCTCTTCTGAATTCACGACAGAAAGGAGCGCTTCCCAACCAGCTTCTAACCTCAGTACCAGGCCCTGGGAATGAGCGCGCACAGGCCAGTTGTTTTTAATAAGCTCGTCAGATGTATATGACTAGGGATAAGCCTCGCTGGGAAAGTCACCCAGAAAACAGAGTGAGTTTTGCTTTAAGGTGCATTTTCCACCCATAGCAATCTTTATTTTATTTATTGAAGATCTTAGAAAACTTTTGGCTTAGGAAGGATTTTTCCCCCATTAAAGTGCTACAGTTGCATCATGAATAAAATACCAAAAAAAAAAAAAAAAGGTCATCTGTGTTGACATCTAAAAGGTCACCTATGTGATAATTTTCTTTAATGCTACAAATCAAAAAATGCAGAAAGAGAGCCTTTGTATAACAGGGAAGACCATGGCGATGCAGGGATGGTTTCAGTGGCAGACTTGTAGCTTCCACGCTCTTAATTACAAAGCACACTTCAAAAGTACAAAAGTAGCACAGTCATGGTGTGAACACATAATAACTGAAACATCTCCATTCACACTTGGGCTGCTCGGGAAAGGAGCAGTTACCTATTTCAAATGCTTCCTGTACCTAAACAAAAAGAACATGAACGCTGCATTCCTGTCAACACTCAATTCGTAACAACAATGAAAACCCGAGGCTCGGATAACGTTAAACGGTGCATCATAAATCATTTATGGTAGGCTTTGGCATGGGTTCCATCCTTCTGCTTAAATAAGGGAGTCTATGATAATCGGGGAGTCTGAAACATTCATAAGCCTGCTTTCTCAGCGGATATACATTGAACAAAATCAGTTTTCTGTCAAGGAGAATCGTCTTCCTGTGAGCAAATATTCACAGAGCATTTAGGATGCGACGAGGCTTACTCTAGGTACCACGGAGTAGAGAAAGAGTTAATCTATTGGGGGAAAGTAAATGTAACAACAGTACCTATGAGAGAAGGGAAAAGTAAAATCATCAGTAAAGAAGCGAGTGGAGTGGTTAAGAGCATATATTCTTGGGTCAAATCTATCTAAGATCCACAATTTCCGCTGATGAAATGGGATTAAATGAGATCGCGCATGTAAAGCGCTTAGCCCGGGGCTGGGTCATCCCCTCCCACCCTCCGCTTTTTCTGCTTCTGCTGCGCTGGGCTGTCAGTAGCCAGCCAACCTGGAAGTCTTCCTCCCCTTCCTCCTCTCCTCTCATGCAGGATGTACTCAGTGCCAAGACGTATCAGCCCACTGTCTGGCTCAATACATACTGCAGAGCCAACGTAGTGCTGAACCTCCACGGGGGCGCTGCAGAAAGTCTGCCCTCCTCATTCCAGCTGGTCCCCTTCCCAAAAGCTTCAAGAAAACTGCACAATAAGGGCAGGAACCTATTCTAGGGACGTCAGAACCTGAAGATAAACACAGCTTTTAACAGGAGTCCCCTTTTCTTTTCTTCCAATGTTTAGGGTGTAATTGTTTCTTACAAGAGAGTCTTACAGACAGAACACGGGGGAGTCATGAACACGTATAATGGGAATCGTTGGCCTGATGGGATTAGATTTTACATTCTTCAGTTTGGATATAGTCTGTGAGTGGGAACATATTTTAAAGGATTCATGGAGCCCATGCATGTACAGAAAGATCACACCGATGGGTCCAAAATTAGATGTTTGCAGAAGACCATGATGGGATGGAAAAGTGGAAACGAGAGAGAATACGGAAGTCACTGGCTGAGAGGTTCCATGTTGCATGTGCACGAGAATAATCAGCAGCCGCTCAGGGGTCTCATGCCCTGGGCCCAGCCAAGCAGCGCCCAAGGCCTCCCAGCCTTGTAAAGAACCGTCAACGAAATAGATCCCTGGGTGCTTGTTGAGACCTAACTTTCTCTCCTTCTCTCCTTTCTATTTTTCATTGCCTACCCAAAACAAAAGGTAAAGTCAAACAGCACAACACAAAGACTATCCCCTACATTCCTTCAACAGCAAAAAGGAAACTACTCCAAACCCACTCCCTAATCTCCCTTGGCACTTCACTGAGTCTCTCTCTCTCTCTCTCTCTCTCCCACTTTGGAACCAACCACCCACCAGCTCAGTTGTTTCTAACCCTTGGATTGAACCAAGGGCCACAAAAGCCAAGTCACTGCATTGCCCAGTTCAGATCAGGAGCACACCTTTGAGACTCTCTCCTTAACAGGGGAAAAGATCCTGCAAATACACACCATGTAGCCCTCAAACCTGGCCCACCCGCTGCTCCTGAACCACCTGTCAAAGCTGATCCTTCCTCGGGATCACCCATGCTCCCTGCTGCCACACACAATGTGTAAGAGCTCCTCGCCCACCCAGGGCTTTGTCCAGTCCATGTCCCCACCTCCCAACTTCCGAGCAGAGGGCTGAGGAAAAGGTCCAAGACCAGGGCCGTGCTTGCTAGACACACATCAGGGAATAGATACTGTGTCAAGGCTACAAGGAAACGACAAGCATTTTTCTTGTTAGCAACTGAGACTCCATGGAGGACAGATTCCTTCCAGTCCTTCCATGTCCCACCCCCAAGTACTGAAGGGGAGTTCCAATCAATTAAGGGCGACCATCATTGGATGGATATCATTTCTAATGCCCACTCACCTTCAGCCTGCGTGAAAGGGTCTCCTGGTTTGCTGAACCTGACAGCCGTGGAGGAAGTTCTTCCCTCCAGATTCAAATATTACGAAGAAGTAAAAATACATTTAGGGTCTTGGTAACCAAGCCCAGCCATGTTTGAGTGGAAAGGCAATTCTGAAATGCTGGTCCCATTTCACAGTGACAGGAGATATTCCCAGTTCTACATATAAATGGCCTTCTCACACTCTAATTGTCTTTAAAGATGCCCTGGCCATCACGCTGTAACTCCAGTCTAGAGAACATTACGTTTAAGGGATGAGACACAGACTAAATGAGAGACACTGAAGGAATGGGCATGGTTTAGGAGGAGTTAAGTAGTCAGAGGCGACAAGGAATGAATTACTTATTCCAGTTCTCTAAAAGAACTGCAACTAGCTTGCTTAAAGTACTTAGAGTTTATATGCAAGTTTATGCCTACTATAAATATTTCTATAATCCTTTTCTGTTCCCAACTGCTTGAGAGAAGCCGAAAAAAAACTCTGAAATATTTTTGGTATTGGCCTAGAATGAATTGTTATTATTAGCATTTGGGACACAATTTATTGAGTTATCCGTCAACATCCTTCAACCTACCCATTGCGTAATCTGAACACATCATAGGTGTTTCTACTATATAAAACCACTGAGTTGCCTTCTCTTTAGATGACAATGAGCCCTCCAGAATTTCAAGACCCACATGGCCAGCCAGGGATTCTTCTATAAGTGAAACGTCAATCCTGTCAATTTTATAGCTACTGAGAGGTCTATGTCATTACGTGGTATGATAGCTTCCTAAGAAGACAGGAAACCAGTTTTCTGTGTATCAAATCCAGTTCTGAACATACTAAGAAACTGCGATTTTTTTTTTAAAGACACCTTCAGCAGATTCCAAAATCACTTATAAATTTATGATTTGTGCCCTGGCCGGCATTCTCAGTGGTTAGAGCGTCAGCGGTTAGAGCGTCAGCCCTTGCACAGATACCTGAGTTGCAGGTTCAATTCCTGGCCCCAGTTGGGTGCATTTGGGAGGCAACTGATCCATGTATCTCTCTCACATCAATGTTTCTCTCTCTCCCTCTCTCTCTCTCTCTCAAAATCAATTTTAAAAAAATTCTTTTTCACTCCTCAGATTGACACAGTCTATATAACTTTGGAAATCAAGTAGAAGAACACGCTTGTTAATATGAAAATAAGACACGCTTCGTTGTGGGAGTAGGGCCATTTGGACTTTAATCACTACATGAATCAACTGTAATGAGATCTTGAATTTATGTGAGCGGTGCAAATGTGCCAACATCGAGTGGAAAATAATTTTAAAAGAACAATCAAGGAGGTGCTGGTACGTGTTTTGTATGCCAATGAGTGAACTGATGAATGAATGAATAAATGAACTGATGAATGAATGAATGAATGAATGAATGAAGAACTGAATACTATAGTCCCACAAATTATTAAATTGGCCATTGCACTGTAAGGAACAAAGTAGTTGCTTGTGTTTCTTCTTTTTCTAAGTATTAGGTTAGCTGTATAATAGAATCTATGAGAAAGGAACTGGGTGGACTGAAATAGTTTGCCATCTATTCACTACTATGTGCAAAGAATACTCTAGATACTGAAAGGACAAAAAAAATGAGTCGGGCTCTCACCTCAAAGAACTGACACGTTTTGCACCCATTAATAAAGAGCATCAGCTGGGCCACCTGGTACCAAGGATGACATGGATGATTCAATTTCAGTTAAGAGTTCCTTTGCCTTCTTGGGAATAATGTTTAAATTCAGTCTTTTAAAAACACACACAAGAACTCTGCCTAAGCATTAACATTTAAATCTATTTCGCCGAATTTCTGATTTTCAAACTGCTTGAGAGATCGAATTACAAATTGTAAAATATTAAATAGAGAGCAAAACAAAAGATAATTCGATTATAACTGTCATATTAATTCTGATCAATAGCATTACACTCTCTCTAATTTGCTACCCCTTTATTGGTTTGCGAGTTCACCAGAAAGACGGTCTTACCAAGGAACTCGTCTGCAGTCATTCGGCGGTCCACTTGCACTTCCAAGGAACCATTTAGAATCTGGACCAGGTTTCTATTCTGAGCTACTGTGATGCAGACTGTGTCCCCCATGACACAGCACTCAGTCGGTCTTTAAATAACAACGTTTACTTTACTGTTAGCTCATGATAACCATCACCGACCAAGTTCACAACGAATCAGACTCTCTCGTTAGAGCCTGAATGTACACGATCTCTTATTTAATAAGCTCCAAGCCCTAGCAGAAAGGTGTTTTCCATCTTACAGATAAGGAAACTCTGACAGGGACAAGTTGGATGACTTGTCCAAAATTCAGAGCTACTAAGCAGCAGGGCCAGGATTCAACCCTGTTTAATCCCAAAGCTCTGCAGCCAGTCTACCTTCCTCGGTTACACAGAATTAGGGATATACACTTTCTATAAAGGTCATAATACATTCTAAATCTAAGTTTTATTTATTTTATTATTATTATTATTTATTATTTGAGAGTTGTTTGTTTATACCTCTGCTACCTCTCTGATCAGGGCAGACCTTACTATTCTTAAGTCAAGGCTGACTTGGCAATAAAAAATATAATGGCAATAAAACAGAAAGCTGAATGCAAGACAGCTGGTCCAGACACAAACATGAGACCACAGTTCCTTTGGTGCCCCCTCCTACCTGCCGCAGCACCCCCTATCTGCCACAGCACCCCCACCTGCTACAGCATCCTCCCTACCTGCTGCAGCACCCCACCTGCCGCAACACCCCGTCCCTGCCGCAGCACCCTTCCTCTCTTTCCACCAATCCCTTTTCCCTGACTTAGAGCTGCATTCAGGAGCTATATGACACATGACCTACACAGCTGTTAGTTGGAAACTCTCACCTCCTAGCAACACTGTCCCCTTGAAACTCCCTTTACAAAAGAAAAGACTTCTACACTCAAAAAAATTCATTTTAAGGGATACTTTGATTATCCAATCATCCATTTCCACCTGTTTTTAAGCCTTATTCACTTTAAAAATATCCATCTATGTGACATTTCATTATACAAATATGTAATATGGGTTCCCTTTTTAAAAAACTGGACAATATAGAAAATTAGAGAAAATGATGACAAGAAAACCAGTCATCATCCACCATCTCATCACGTATCACCATCACTGTTCGGGTTTTACCTACGGATTTTACCTAATCACTGTCATCATAGTGTGAATATCATCTAATGCAGCGGTTCTCAACCTATGGTTCGCAACTCCTTTGGGGGTCGAACGACCCTTTCACAGGGGTCGCCTAAATACATCCTGCATATCAGATATTTACAGTATGATTCATAACAGTAGCAAAATTACAGTTATGAAGTAGCAATGAAAATAATTTTATGGTTGGGGGCTCCCACAACATGAGGAACTGTATTAAAGGGTCGCGGCATTAGAAGGTTGAGAACCACTGATAATGTCTTATAAGTGGCAGAGTATTTTCATGAGCATTTTTCCATATTTGCCCTAAGCAGTGCTTTTCAACACTTTAATAGTCAACTACTTGAATATATAGTACTATGAGAGGCATGGAAATATGGAACAGACTGAGAAATCTCAGAGGGAAGGTGGGGGGTGGGCAGGAAGAGATTAACCAAAGAACTTACATGCATGTATGCATTACCCATGGACACAGACAGTAGGGTAGTAAAAGCCTGGGGTGGGCTGGGAACTGGGTGGAAGGAGACCAGAGGGAAGAGAAGGGGGAGAGGGGGCATCTCTAATACTCGCAACAATAAAGATTTAAAAAAGAATATACAGCACTAATCCTCACTGAACCAGTTTCCCCAAAACTGGACGTAAAGGATGTTTCCCATTTCTTGCTGTTATAAATAAACCAGCAATGGACACGTGTCTTGTGCAAAAAGCTTCCATGTTTCAGATTACTTCCTGCGGGTTGATTCTCAGAAGCCGGAGCCCATCATAGAATGACTCTCGAATCAAAATGAAGGTGGCCCTGATGATGGTGAGAAAATATCTCAGACACACACACAAGTTCAGAGAATGCTGTAATAAACACTCGCGCCCTCATCCCCGGGCTGAAAAGTTAATGTTGCGAATTCAAGGCCCAGGAGCAAAAGCAGCTGAACATGAGGAATTCCATCACCAGTAGATAAGCAGCTGCAATACTTAACTCCAAAAATCCTAGAAATTTACTAGTAAATCGACAGGCAACAGAGGAGTCTCACCACCTCCTTTTCGTTAGCACTTTCCAGGTTTTCATTAGCACAAACAGCAGGCTTTTAAAAGATCTGGGTTGGCTGCCTGCTTATCATTGAATTAGAATGATCTCGGTTTTAATGAAGCCCTTTCTACATATGTAAGCTGGG
>NW_006300363.1:1429514-1441612 GCF_000327345.1 Myotis davidii | reverse complement strand
GGAGGTATTCAATGAGAATTTGACCTGTAGGAATTTGGAGAATGTTGTTAATTAGCAAATACCATAAAATGTGCTTATTTCAAATTAATCTTTCAGAAAATACCACTTGCCAAAGATCATTTCCATTTTCACTGTCTTCTCCCCTCTGGCAACAAGGGTTCATAATGGGTTTGGTAAAACATAAGCACATATGAGAAAGGAAGCAGCCAGGAAGTCCTGACGCTGAAAATAAGTAGAATATAGCCAGCACCGACAATAACAATAAAATTATGTCTCCCCTGACTACACTGGAAGATATAAAGAAATATCACAAAAAGACAAAAGCATAAATGAAAATTAAATCTCTGCTTAATCATCCTTTTCCAGAGGAAAAAATGTAATAAGTACTTTATTTATTTATGTGCAAGGCAATGTCATTTTTGTAATAGCTACGGGACACATTACTATTACCCTGATGCTTCTGGGCCGGAGAAATAGGATTAGCGGCCTAAGAGGGAAGAGCTTAAACTGATTAGGCAGGGAGGCAGTCCCAGGGCAAACAAGCAGGAGACAGGAACAGCCCTCCTGCTTCTGGGAATAAATGTCCCGCAGAGGAAGACCTGGGCCATCCAAGGTTGGTCCGGGACTTTAGATTGTGATCTGCAGGGAGAAGATTTTTAATCTTCCATTTTCAAAACAGACTCCAAATGACAGAGGTCGGACTCAGGTTGGCTTGACACACGGCGTGCATCCTACAGAGCAGTTTCAGGATGGCCCCATGCATCTCTGCATTCATTGGCTCAGCCAGCCATGTTTATGACGCAACTACCATGGTAAGCACGGTGTAGACAGTGATGTGAGACGCAGAGCCCACGTGCAGGGAGCAGGGCTAATGTAACTGATGAATGAATCTGCCCAATGAGCACTTAAATGACATAGAATCGAGTGCCTCTAACTTGAGCCCTGGCGTGTTGGGTTGGAAGTTATCTTAGAGATCACTGTAGCCACCCTCCTTCATTTTGCAAAACAAAACTGTGAAGTCCAGAGATGTGTATGGACAAGGACACAATCGAATATGAGGGAATGCTCATGTCTACAATCCCAGCCAACTCTTCCCACAAAACAGACAATAGACATTTCTTTTAAAGGGCTCAATGCCCGAAACATAAGAAATGTTCAAGATGGGACATTTTCAAAGGTAATAATACAAGCAAAGCAGTAATGAGCTTCTCTCTATTGGACATTCTAACTTATGACAATGAAAAGGCAACTCTTATTTTACAAAAAAGAACATTCCCCAGTAACTGAGGATGCTTAGAGGCCTGAAGTGAGGTCCTCGCATCTGTTCCCAGGTTCTGGAAGCAATCCACCAGGGCCACCAAACTCAAAGCCAGCCACGGAAACCCCACACCACTGTGCGTCCCGCATTTCCAAGTATTTCCCAATGTCTTTCTGTTGGGGCCTCCTCAGTGCTTTCAGAACAGACCGAGTTTCCGAACCAAATGAGCCCATTGTATCTGCTGTGACAAGGGGGGCATACCAGCATTACCACTGAGCAAACAGCCTAAATAGGAGGTTACCAGGAGCAATCAGAAAAATAAATAAAGACTATGATCAAAGTGAGTCATCGAACATGGTTAAGCTTCACCAAAATGTGCAGAAAAATCTGCCTGTGCTGCACTTAATGGAAAGGATTTCCAATGTCAAATCTAGGACACACCCCTTCAACCAGGGGATGTTATTAGTTTAATGCAATCATAGCTACCCAGCTGTTGAATAGTTCTCTTCAGAGCCTGGTGTAACAACAAAACTATCTTCCCTGCAACCAGCGTAAAGTTAGTTGACAATGAATAATAATCTTGGACTGCTGGGGTCCAACCCCAGCAGGTCCAGGGGTCCCCAAAGGTGTGGACGGAGTCGGCGAAGAAGGAATGACACGGAGACAGCGTTCAGTTGCTCAGCAGCCTTGCCAGGACCTTTAGCCACAGTCTCCAGACCAGTTCTGTGTCCATGTTCTCTTGCTAGTTTCTCCAGCCAGGTGCGGTCGCCAGGTGCTGTAGCCAGGTTCTGTCCAGGATCTTTTGCCATGTTCTCTGGATAGGTTCTGTCTCTAGATTCTGTCTTCTAAGTTCTGTCTCTTGTTGTCTTGTTACATCTGTATTTATACCAGTTGATTCAATCCTATCAATCTCTATTCCAAAGGTTAGGGTGTTTCTTATCTCCATTCCAGGGAGTAAAGATTATGTAGCTTAAGCATGATTGTTCGTAGTTAAAGAGATTAATTACCCGCCTGGCACTTAGTGAAGGGGTTTTATTCCCTCCCTAACTTCAGGGGAAAATTTCTACCTGGGGCAACAACCTTTCTCGGAGAGGTGACCTTGGTTAAAACACATAGTGCCAAGAAGGTGAGCAAATATATTAAGAACAGTATGCCATATATGCCAGGTCCCTTGAAACAGCAAGAATGGACCGGCTCCCGGCATTGGACAGATTAAAATGTCTAACTTGTTATTAAAAACATTTCTGAATGGCCATATCTAAGAAACATTTCCAAACCATGAAGTTGGCTGATAAAATTCTTTTATCTGAGAGAAAAACTCAAGAATGTCCTTCATACCATTCTCCACCACTTCCCTTCTCCTAACCCCTTAAAACAACACAACTCATAAAACAGAAATAAAAATTTAAAAAAAACCCACAAACTTGAGATGTTCTTTTTTTTCCAGTCTTTCCCTTTCATTCACTCTGGAGCTGTCCATGAAAACTCCACCACTTGGATAGAATGTCTGTTTCAACAACCCTAGGGCAGAGATGGTCTGCCAACACCATGCCCAGCTCTGAAAACTCCATCTCGCGCACAAGGATGGGTCTCCAGGCAGGCACTGTTTCCCAAAAGAAACAGTGGGAAAGAATCGGGAGGAAAGGAATGGAGGTGCCGTCAGACCCTGTGGCCTGCTCCCAGGGGTGCACCCCTGCTGACTATTTCCAGACTCCTGAGATAGCTGCTGGCGCTGGCATCTCACTCCAGCCCTCGAAGCTACATTTATTCCCCAGACTCCTCCTGCCCGGGCAGAATGCATGGGATCGGGGTGGGCACCGGCGGTGCTCTCTCCCAGGAATTTAAGCTGAGACTTGTATCTGCTTGCACTTGTACTCTGAGGATCTGACTTGGCCACTTTAGACCCTGTAAGCAGGGAAGTGGAGAAAGCCCAGCTGCTCCCCTATAGAGGAATGAAGCCAATCCAGGAAGGGAAGTGGGGTGGGCCCCAGGGGGCCTCAGGTTGAAAGGGCCTTGGGTCCCCATGCAGCCAGATCCCGGTTCCAAGACCCCTTGTAGCTGGGCAGCATTTCCTGTCCCTGACCCTGTAAAGTGCCCTGTGGGTCCTTACATAAATCCTACCTTTAGGTCTTAAACTTACAGTAGGCACTTGTTTTTTTGTAACTACTAAAATGTAGCCATATGTTTAATCATTCAAAAGCTCACAGCTAATGATTTACAACCCCTAGAAGACTATTTCTTGAGCAGCACGTACTAAAATATAATTGTCTCCAATTTCAAAATATATTTTATAATTTCCCCATAGCCCTTTCTAAAACACAGCCACATAGATAGGAGGAAGTTTAAATAAGTATTAATAGTCTCCTTGTCCTAAGGGATGAGATGTTAAAATCTAAAGACCTTGGGTGAAAGGTTTTTCTTCCAAGTCTTCAAATTCAGAAAGAGTCTCACAGATTTAAAACACAGACCAAAGGAATTGCTATAATGTTGAGAAAGCTCCTTCAAGGCTCAGAAGCAAGAGGTACCCAAACTGTGCTGTGGGCTAGGTAATGTACAGCCTCTAGCCATCACAGCCTCTGTCCTGTTATGTTAAAGGGCATGCACCTACAGTCGGAAGGAGAAATAAAACCAGAGCAGCGCTGACTGTCCATGGTTTTCCAATAAATTTGGAAAATTTGGCCAATAAGTTTGGCTGTACTTATTCCACCCATTCAACATACAGTCACTGCATATACACCCCCACCATGTACCAGGTTCAGTACCATGTAGTGGGGAGAAGACTCTGCCCACACAGTTTCTTCCATCAGTCATTCACACTTTAGTTAGAGAGAGAAAATGAATGCACAAGTATAATGTACTGTGGTTTGTGACGAAGTGAGAAGATAAACACAGTATATTGCAGGACTGCAGAGAAAACAAGCTCTATGTAGCTCCACATGTTGGGAGGGAGGGAGCCAGAACAAACAGGCCTCAGGTTTCAGTGAGGCCTGTGAACTTGCTATGAATTCTCATTTAACCGCAGTGACTATCAAGACCTGGCCACAACACAAATGCTCAGCCTTCCGAAGGCGGAAAATAACAAAATTTTAAATATTTTTAATTTATATCATTTTTCTATTTCAGGAATGAGGAGATGAAATTGTCACCCCTATAACCAACCCCTCCCTGTCTCTTAAAGGTTTACAGACACCCACCCCAGAGAGCCCAGCTTCCTGACTGGGTGTGCCCTGGGCTGGACGGACCACTCCATCAGTCACCCATGTGGCTCATCTGGCCGTGCCTCTCCTGAGCCCTCCCTCTCAGGTTAGAAATGCATCTTGCCTATGGGGCATCTAAGTTTTCCCCAGCACCACTTCAACATGTGAGAAGACAGTCCCCAGGGGGAAATAAAAAGTACTGTTATCACAAGTGTGTCCCCTCACTTGTAAGTGGGCTGAGCTGTAAGCAGACGCCTGCCAGCACCTGAAAGGCCATAGCTCTGAGGACATTGGCCGGAGCTTTAGTTACAATATCTTTTTTCACTGCCCCTTAGGTGTGCAGCCTCCCTCTCCGTCCCCCACACCCGTCTACCAGCCCCTAGGATGGACTTCTTTTTAACCTCTGTAACTAAAGAACCTGATAGGGCCATGTGATAAGGGACCGGTGGCCTAAAAACCCTAAGTTTCCAATTCCAGCAGCGATGGCTCACTTTTCATGTTTCACACACAGAAGACATTCACGAAGGCCCTAAAAATAAGAAGCAGCGGAGGCAGCCAGGGATACCTAACACTCAATCAAAGCCGAGCAAGTGAGGAGAGCATGAGCGGTTTGGGGGAAGCGGGCCAAATGTTTTTGCTACCGGAGGAATGAATTTGGGGTTTTGTGCGCAGTCAGCAGCCCACAGAAGGTGCAAGAAATACAGGAGCCGGACAACCGGGAGGCCCCGGAAAACCCTCTCTGCCCTGCCAAAGTCCACCACGTGGGAGAGCCCTTCGCAGCCAAACTGGTAGAAAAGGGTGATTCATTTCTTCCACCCCTCAGGCCAGGAGAAAAATTAAACATGGGAGGAGCGAGGACACAAAGGATATGACAACTTATTTGCAAAGCTCTGCATAGCCCTGTCCTCACTAAGGCTGGTTTACGTGGCAGCGTTTTGTGCAAACTACTGGTTCCCTACCCTGTTCCTAAGGAGTTCACAGCACACCAAAGGCACAGGTGCCTTCAGAAACCCAGTCTCTGCAGGAATTTTAATTTTCCTCCTTTTTAAAATACAGATCTCCAGAGAAAATCCATAGTCTCACGTTTTCAATGGCAGGCAGAAACAAAATGTTTGCTCTAGACCTGCTGCCACAGGTGTAAAATAATTTCTTTTTATTGAACGACTCTCCAATATGCACAGGAAGAGGGCCACAGGTGCCCCGCATGATGGTGATCC
Organism: Myotis davidii; assembly: GCF_000327345.1. Taxonomy (NCBI): domain Eukaryota; kingdom Metazoa; phylum Chordata; class Mammalia; order Chiroptera; family Vespertilionidae; genus Myotis; species Myotis davidii. The sequence goes on along the minus strand of NW_006300363.1, from coordinate 1,435,940 downwards.
GTAGAAGAGCAGCCTCAGCTTTTCACATTTGTGCAGCTTCCGGTGCAGTTTGAACGCTTCATAAGAGAAATTACTTAAGCTCTTAAGACAAAGGCTTTATGAAAATTCTCAACCCAACGCTGGATTCATTCTCAGTTAAATGCTACATTGAAAGTTTGCACAGCCCGGCCTGTGTGGCTCAGTGATTGAGCATCAACCTATGAACCGGGAGGTCACAGTTCCATTCGCGGTCAGGGCACATGCCCGAGTTGCGGGCTCCATCCTGGGTAGGGAGCGTGCAGGAGACAGCCGATCGATGACTGTCTCTCATTGATGTTTCTGTCTCTCTCTCCCTCTTCCTTCCTCTCTGAAATCAATAAAAACTAAATAAATAAAGCCAGTTTGCACAAAGTTCCTATTTTGGAGACCTGTAATTTTTAACTGTGTATAGTTTTCACTGCTTTTTGACTAAGCAGCTGATGAAAGCGAAGAGCCATTTCCAGCTCCATTACCCATCCACATGTGGATGATTCATTTGTCCACTACTCCTAGCTTCAGGCTGCCCCCTTGCTCTGTTGTCCAACCTGCCCCTGGATCCAATGTCCAGAACCTGCTAACACAGGCTAAGGGTATGCAAACCAATTTTAATACACACAGAAGCAAAACAAGGAAGCGATGGTGAATGCCTTGGAATGCACTCCTCCAAGATAAATATGAATTTTGAGTTATGTGTTGTTCTGGACAATTGGTACCACAGTTTCAATTTGTGAAGTATGAATTTCAATGGGCTATTCCCAAACTCTTAATGTCTGTTCAAAGCACTCTCCTCAGACCTCCCGGGGTCAGCATGATGAAACTACTTTTCTGATAATGCCAAGTCGTTATCTGCCTTCTTCCCTGTGTTGACATCGGGCCTGAAGATGGGAGACCGATGCGGGTAAGACCACTGGCGACTTCGCAAGAACCAAGGCGGCAGCACCATTCTGCACGGCATGACATTCATCCCACTGTGAAATCCCAGGTCTGTGTTCTGTTTTTGTTTTTTAAATTTATTTTAGAAAAAGGAAGATTTAGAAAAGGAAAGAGAGAAAAAGAAAGACAGAGCAAGAGAGAGAGAGAGTGAGAGAGAGAGAGAGAGACATCAATGCAAGAGAGAAACACTGACAGTTCGCCTCCTATACGCTCCCCGACCAGGAATCAAACTCTAAACCCGGGCGTGTGCCCTGACTGGGAACTGAACCCACCACCCTGTTGTGAACAGGACGACACTCCAATGAACTGAGCTGCACGGCCAGGGCTTGTTATATTTTAATGCCAGTTACATGTTTAAGAATATCTTGAGGGCGCATTGGTTCTATGTTAATATCCTGTGTGACGCATACAGCACTTAGGCTGTACTCCTAGCAGGGGGGCTTTCTCGCCTACTCTTCCCACGGAACCCCATTTTTATTTTAAAAAACTACAAACCAGGTTTCTCCAGATGAGGCTAGTTGGCAGATCCTTTCTTGCAAATGAATGAAGTGAGAGCCTGTCACTTCATGGAAAAGAACTGGCAGTATTTACTGCCAATGATAAAATTCAAGCTTCCGAGTGAAAAACAGGACTCTGGAAAACCTGTACCAGCCACGCGCTTGACAGCTTCCTAGTGCTGAAAGGTCTTGTTTTTTATGAGATTGATGCTGATCTTAACAACGGACTTTTTGATGTTGTATAAGGAAACAGGGCAACGTTCAGAAGACCTGTGGGGCTAAATGAAACGGTGTTTTCCAAACAAAGAATGAGATCATACAGGCATGTGGCAGAGGCACTCCAGACAGACCCATGGACACAGATGTGGTTTCATATTCTAACTAAACTTTCAACGCTCACTTGCCAACTATCACTATCAAAGAAAAATGCCTCCAATCATCTGAAAAGGCTGTGAAAATACTATTCCAGTCCTGGCTGGTGTGGCTAAGTGGTCAGAGTGTCAGCCTGCACACTGAAGGGTCTCGGGTTCAATTCCCCTTCAAGGACATGTACTTGGGTTGTAGATTTGATCCCTGGCCCTGAGTCGGGGTGCATGTGGGAGGCAACCAATAGTTGTCTCTCTCTCTCATTGATGTCCCTCCCCTCTCCCATCCACTCTCTTTCTAAAAAAAAACAAACAACAATGGAAAAATATCCTCAGGTGAGGATTAAAAAGTACTGTTCCCTCTTCTCATTACATTATCTGTGTTAGATATAAACTTCAACCAAAGCAACTTATCACAACTGATCAAAAGCAAAGCCAGCTGAGTCCAACAGTGTTGTATTCAAGTCGGACACCACACAGATTTTCAATACCACTCTAAATTTTGTTTTGAAAAATACCCTTTTTCATGAAATTATGTAATTTATGTTAACTTGTAAAGGGTTTATTACTTTTTACCGTGATATAAAGTTAATTAATAAATCCTTCTTAAATTTCCTTTTTAAGAAGTTAAATATTGGTAGATAATATCTCCATAAACAAAAGCTCTTTAAAGTCCTGAATAATTTTTTAGTATAAAGGGGTCCTGAGACCTAAAAGTTCAAGAACTACAGCCTTAATATAATTTATATTAAAAATAATATTTTCAAATTTAAAAATGGGGTTCTGGTATGGTAGAAAATCAGGGATATTTCTAACAAGCTTGACTTTTCAAGCATACTTTGTTATCTCTTAGGGTCTATAACTTATATGTAAAAAAATGTTATCTTTTACTAGCATTCATTCAGTCATCCATTCATGATCTACTTATTGAATACTTTCTATACAACACTAGCAATACAGCAACTCTGCCCTCATGGAGTTTATGTTCTGGCGGAATTCATCCACCTATCTCTACCTATGCATTCATTCGATAGGATTAACGAACCATCTGTTATATGCCAGGCACTACACTTGGCCATCTTCTCAGAACCAAAGTATTGATGTACTTCATTGCACTTTTCATCAGGGCTCTGAATACTTTTCAGATGTTCTCAACTTCTGCTCATTTCCACATTTCCTTGGTGTTAAGAGATTTCTTCACCCTAAAGCTGAAGGCTATTGCTATAGTCATGTGTCCTGTCCACAATTTCAGGATAAAAATTCAGTTTCACGATAAGAGGAAGAGATTTGTTGACAATCAGAAAAGCTGGTACACTCACCCACCCCTGACGCTCACCTTCTCCCCTTTTCCTGGGTGAAGGACTGGTCCCTTGACCAGGAGCTCAGGGAGAACCAGTCTTCAGTACTTGAAGGGGGACCTGGAGAACGCCTGTGAGGGCTAAGAGAAATGGTGGCTGCCCCAAGACTGCATGGGTGTCCTTATAAAACTAATCGGGCAAGCGATGGCATATGTAAACACTACTCTGACCGTCATTAAAGCAAGATTCCAGAGAAAACCAAAAGATAATTGTCCATTAGTTACACAGGCTGAACATAAATGACTCCTTCAGAAATTCAACTTCCTAACAAGGTTTTTAACTCAAATAACAACAACAAACAGCACCACCACGTACTTTAAAAACTAGCTAGGAACTGGATTGGGAGGCAAGGATGGTCACAGCGAAATAAATTTCAAATGTGTGACATGGGTATAATAATTCTGTGAATCTGAATAATTTTGCTTTTTCCAAAACAAAATAGGATATATAAGTTGCTAAGAAAACCCAGCTATAGAGGATAAGAAAGGGCATTTTGTTTACAAATTAGAAAAGCAAAAGGGGTAATTTTTTACTCTGGGCATTACATAAAAGAGGCTTGATCAAACTACAGTATGCTTATTCATGCTTTCAGCAAAGATCTGAGTACACAGCGCCAGCCAAGATCTAAGAACAGGCAGCGCTTCTGCCAGCCAACAGGACGTGTCTAAATATTGCAAAGCCGCGAGCTTCTGGAGTCATTTAGACTGTATTCAAATCCAACTTCTGCCACTTACTACCTACCATTAACTTATATGTTGTCTACACCTCAGTTTCCTCCTATGTTAAATGGGAATGCCAATACTAATCTCACAGAGATATTTACATAAATCACCCATCACGGGGATGTGCTAATCATTGCAGGCTGTTTCTATTCTAAAGGCTAAGCGGTGTACTCAAAAAATATAAAAATAAGGCAGAAGTAATAAGCATAATAACTGCTAAAGAAATTGCGAGGGAGAGAGATCGCTGGTCTCAGGTGGTCGGGGAACAACAGTTCAAATCCCCTGTGACCGAGCTGAACAGGAAAGTCCCATTCATCAGTATTGCTTCTTGTGCCTCACGAGCCCACGACAAGTATTTACTAAAGGTAACTGTGATGAAACATACTTAGTGGCTCTTAACCTTTCTTGAGGCAGGTCCTCCCAGAGAGTCTGATGAAAGACACGGAAGGAGCCTCTCCCCAGAAAATGCTGCTGACAATTACTCTAAGTTCCGGAGGGAGGGGTCCCCAAAAGCCCATTCACGGGCTATCGATTTTGAAATGAAGCCTAAGGTCACCTGGTCCGGTGTCATGAGTCAGGTGTACCAACATCAAGGCTGTCTTGCATCACTGATGCCTCATTCTCAGAGCCTGGCACCGCCATTCATCCTATTGTGCAAACTCAGAGCCTACAAGTCACCCTGGACGCTCCTTCTTTCACTCCCCCTTCTGCAACCAATCTTCCAATAGGTCTTGTCCATTTCTCTTATGTCCACCTCCTCTGCCCAAGGTCACTGTCAGCCTTGGGTAGGATGGCTTCAGTGATACCGCAGCTGGTCCACGCACATTCTCTCTGGTCTCCCTCCAGCCTGGTCTCTGTACCGCAGGCTGGGTGAAGTTCTAAAAGGCATCCTATCAAAACCATCTTCCCCCACCTCACAACCACTTAGACAAACAAGGGAAAAGCTGTCATTGAAAGGAAACCATACCAGTCTATGAGTGGGACACACCCTGGAATGGGTTGGGAGCAGAGGGAAGAAAGTGATGTGGAAAAAAATTAAACATGGCAGAGAAGGGATGAAATATCAAAAATATCCACAGGCCTTATTCTTAGTTACTTTGGAGACTTAGACTATATGTGTAACATAACCAATGTTCAGTAACCAATATTCCCTCCCACTTCCCCTCTTCTCTAATTTTAGAAATTAAAAAAATAAAAAATATTCAAAAATAGTAACTTTTCATATCCCTAACACCCAAAATCATCTACTTTTAAGGTCTTGGCATATTTGCACAATTTTTAAATATTTTTAAAAGGATTTATGCAGATAAAAAAGACAAATGCAAAATTAGATAAATTCAACCACCAACAACAGAAATAATATCCTATATAATAAAGAGGTAATATGCAAATTAACCCTCATGCCATCATGCAGTCACAAAATGGCTGCTCCCACAGTAGAGACGGGGTTCCTGTAACACAAGATGGCTGCATCCACAGTGGAGGCGGGGTTCCTGTAATGAGCCATATGCGTGATCATCAGGGACCTGAGGCTGCATGGCACTGGGCCGGGGCAGAGGTCCTGATGCTCCCCCCGCCTGGCAGGACTTGATGGGGGACCTCAAAGCATGCCTGCTGCCCCGGCCCAGGCTGGGGGACCTCAGGCTGCGCCTCCTGCCCCAGCGCTGGGCCGGGGAACCTCGGGCTGCACCCCCTGCCCGGCAGGGCTTGACGGGGCCACACCCTTGCCCCGGTGCTGGGCCAGGGGATCTGAGGCTGCGCCCCCTGCCCAGAGTGTGCCTGGGGACATGAGGCTGCACCATCTGCCTGGTGGGGCTTGATGGGGGACCTAAGGCTGTGCCCCCCCGACACGATGGGGCTTGACAGGGGATCTGAGGCTGTGCCCCCCACCCAGCAGGCTTGACGGGTGGGGCCGGCCGGGTCTGGGACTCATGTGATTTTGTGGTGCGTGCAGGTGAGCGGGGACTTGACTCTTGGTCCCACGACGCGCCCCAAACTCTTATATACTGGAGTAATTTTTTAAATGATGTGCTTCCATTTTAGGCAGAATTGGTTGACTCTATTTTGAAAGATGTGGCTACCAGAATGCTAATACTTCCTCTCATTTTTTCTCTCTGCCTCCATATTTTTGTTCAGGTGGGGCCGGCCGGGTCTGGGACTCATGTGATTTTGTGGTGCGTGCAGGTGAGCGGGGACTTGACTCTTGGTCCCACGACGCGCCCCAAACTCTTACAGGAGGAAGATTTTCATATACATTTTACTAATTTTCTTTCATCTCTGACATTTCTATTATAGAGAAAGGGCAAATAGCAATATTAAAATATTTCCTCTAATTAATTCCCTTTTAATGTGCACGAATTTCGTGCACTGGGCCAATAGTCATTAATATTAGGCAAAAGCCATTCTAGGCATCTTTTCACATACATGGATGGACGAATGAGGACACGGATAGACAGAAATAATTTTATGAAAATGGGATCATAGTCGACATGCTATTTCATTTGTGATATATTAAATTTAAATGTGCTTGCCT
>NW_006300363.1:1408748-1429377 GCF_000327345.1 Myotis davidii | reverse complement strand
GTTCAGTTACAAACCTAGAGACTGTGAAAAAAAAAAAAAAGATGTAATTTTCACATTCTGTCCTGTTCCCATAAATTCCTTAATTGTTTGGCATTGGTTCCACCTACATTTATTTAATTAGGTTCAGATGCTCACCCTGCCTCCTACAGTATCTCTATCTCTGAATTCCTCGTTTTGATGCACAGCTTGGACTTGGATGGATTTCAGCACCCTTTTAAATGTAGGGTCACACTGCTGCACCCCGAGTGTCTGTGGATAGTAGGTGCTCTGAAAACATTTGCTGAATAGTGTAATTTATAGCAAACACAGTATATAAAGAGTCTTTCTATTAAGCCAGCTATATTATATCTGTGGCACCTATAAGGTAATTCAAAATCTTGAACTCCTTGTATAAGAGCTGTAAGAAAGTAATTCACTAAAAATAATTATCACAATTGTATAAACTGCCTTCCTGTTTGAGACTTCTATTTAATACATTGCAATAAACTGAAGGTGGCTTTTTTATATAAATGTTTAGGGCACAAAAGATGTTTCGTCACATAGGAGAAAAACTAACATTCAGAAGATAACCAGGTCAAGTGCAATTTCAAATTCCAAGTTGCTATCACACTGTGCTAGGATCGTCCTGGCACGGTCAAATATCTAGTTAATTATTTGTGACTGATTACCATTTATAACTCACATCATCAGAATAGTTCCTTAGTTATAACCACTCTTCAAAAAGTCAAAGCCCTGAGGTTGCTTATAAAGTGCTTTTTTAAAAGCCTTTCAAACACCTTCCAAGGCAAGATATTCAAAATTAATAAGCGGTCACAATGCAAGTCACCAGCACACACTTCGGAACAACATCCCTCCCTCAATTCTGCACCTGCACAAGGAGGCTTCACACAAAACAAAAGATACTGCTTTTTTAAAATACTTAATACCTATCCATTTGCACCTTAGAGGTTAAACGCAGAAGAAGTGGCCGCGATCTGATGGGACGAAACTGAATGTGAAGCGCTCACTTAATATTTACTGCCAGCAAATAGCTTCACAGTGAAGGAACCAGGAGTCTTGCCATATTTCCCTAAATGTCTATATCATAAAGTAGGGAGCTGGCAGCCTTTTAGAGACAGGGGTCTGAGACCAGCAAAAAATAAAGATTCAGCAAGGTGTCTTGAGGTGGGGGTTGTTGTTCTTTTTACTCTCTCACCCCCAGCCCCCTTCAAAAAAAAAAAGTAAAAAAAAGAAAATTACCATGCACATGATGTTCCAGGTCTATAAGAAGTTACCCGTCCTTCTTGCAGGCACAAAGGACATGAGCCCCCCACTGCCCTGCTCTCCTCTGACCCCCACAAAACTAGCCTTGGGCTGCTCCGACTGCTGGCATGGGCCCTTTTAACAGGAGCTCGCCCTCAAGTTCCTCCCGGGCCCTACAGGCTGCAACTGGCTCCCTCCCCTCTAGCAGAATGACTACGCTGGCCTAACAGCGCTCACAGTTGCTCTGTCGATGATGAATAGAAACGACTTCTTAAATACGGGATTTCTGCGATACCCCAATCCTGATAGGCTTTGCCTGCTCACACCAGAGACGCCACCTAATTATGACATTTTTCTTTGCTCTCCCTCGAACATTTTCAATATCCAAACATTTGTGCTCTAATTTTTCTCCCTGAACGGTTATGTTCTCTCTCCCTCCCTTAAAGAAACGAAGGAGCCACCGTTACACATGGGCCAAATTCACCTTTTGGGAAAACAGTGTTTGCATGTCAGAAGCACCAGGTCTCGGCTGGAGCTTCTCTACTGTTCCCAAGCTGAGCCACACCGAGGCCTCATGCTGACAAACCACATCCGACGGACACTCTGACACCAGCCAGGATCCCCCAGTGCCTGCCGAAGGTCAACCACCCACCCGAGGCCTTCGAAATTGTTTTCCATTATGAGCCTGTCTTCAAGCAGAAGTCCCTGGCTAGTGTCTGCACGGTTGTCTGAGACAAACATTTTATGGTGTGCAGTTTGTTCCTAAGGCTTCAATGTCCCTTTTATCTGTTCTCCCAAAGAGTTTAACACAGTAAGAAGATGAAGACGCATGTAACCCAGAACTAATCCACACCATGTTTACACACACACACACACACACACACACACACACACACAAATGGTCCTCCTGTTACGCCTGGAGTAAATAAAGTACACATCAAATGTTAGGGCTTACGTTAGCTCATGCAATCCAAGTTCTAATTCAGACCGTGCACTTTCACCTCTGGTAAAAGCATTGGGAAAGCTGATTAAGCATGCATTCGTATCAGAACTGGCAGATTTCAAGATGGGCTCTTCGTATTGGGTTATTTTGTTGCTTTCCAGTTTGAGGATCTCCTCCGTTAACATCAGGCTATTTCCATAAAACATTTCTGTCCTTTCGGGTGGCCTTCAGAGGCAAGCCGCCACCCTCTCTCTGCTCGGCAACTGGAGAAATCAGATAGGGTCTGGGGCGAGCGCAGCAAAGGAAGCAGCTTCTATTTAAAGGTCTTTGGGGAGAGAGGAGGGAGGCAAAGAAAAACAACAGATTCTGGAGTTTACAGTCCTTTCAAGTGCTCCAGAATGGCTGTCCTATTTCTTTAGATCCAAGATCCCCTCAAGTAGTAATGACAAAACAATATTAGGTAGTTAAAATGAACAGCAGAATAGAAACTTCCTTTACAGAAATGGCTTTTCAATAACTCGAGGAAAACTGTAGGAGTCATGTAAGAAATTGTTTTAGCATACACTAAAATTAAAATTAAGTTAACTTCAAAAAAGAAAAAACCTTGTCCTGGCTGGGTAGCTCGGTTGGTTAGAGCTTTGTCGACGGTATGCCAAGGTTTCAGGGTTTGATCCCTGGTCAGGGCACATACAAGAATCAACCAATGAATGCATAAATAAGTGGAACAAATCGATGTCCTTCCCTCCCTGCCTCCCTTCCTCCTCTATCTCTCTCTCCCCCACTTCCTCTCTCTGAAATCAATAAACAAAAAATTAAAAAAAGAAACATCCCTGAGTGAATGAAAGGACTCTTGGTCCAAGTACAAGCTTAAGAAATGTGGGTTTTACAAAAGAATCCATTTTCCTCTTGAGTCTCTCAGTTTTCAGAAGGCCTAATTTTAAAAAAAAGGAAAAAAAAGATGGATTCAATACTATGACAAAGAAACAACAGGGCCACAATGCCAGCTCAGAGGCAGTGATGTAAAAAGTACATTCGCATAACACCCTGGAAGGTGACAGCTCCAGATCCGAGTGCTAAGAGTCAGCTTCAACATCCAGCCATGCCCTTGTTCCAGTTGTCACTGTAACAGTAACCATTGAACTTGTGCCTATTCCACTCCTTCTAGCAGGAGAGGTATCAGAATCAAAACCATCACCCACCCCGACCCCAGCCTACTTACTTCTCCTCTCAGACATACACCCATCTCCTACAATAAGTAGCTAGGGAATGACAGCAAGACAGACCAAAGCCTGTTTTTGCATTGCAGCAATTAACATCTTAGAAAGGCAAAACTCAAACACAGCCAGACGAGTAGGCCTAGGTCTAGGATTGACGAGTGGCCACAAGCATGTCTTCTTCATTTCCTTGTATTACCTTGAGGGTCAGGAAACATGTTTCCGAGTGGGCTAGCAATACTCGGGGTGAGTGTCTGTGGCTATCTACAACCCCTTGTACCATAAATAGTTTGTGTCAGTGGCTCTGAGAAACAGCTGTATGAAACCTCTGCCAGGAAGAGCCAATTAAAATTGCAAAAACAGCTTATTTGTCCATTCCACAAAATATGCTTCCCCCCTCCTTCTTCCCGCTGTAACCGCCTCAGAACACTGTCGGAGCCCAGATGCAGCTGCAGAGTGTTGGTTCATTTATATTTTAAAAATCCAGTCTATAAGACAGCTTGAACATTAACCCCCAGACCCCGTGTTTGAAATGCCTGGGGGAAAACGGGGGGATGGGATGTCCTTAGCATACTAAATTTGCTTATTTAGTAGTTGCATCATGAAAATCATCCTAGAAGTCAGAAAAACCAGTGCAAGGCACACCTCCAGCCCCAGCAGATGCTCCTGCTGCCAGTCTTTGCCCAGTCTCCTCGCGACAACAATTTAGTGAAGCCCCATTAGGTACTTAGGCTAATATGCAGAGCATGGTTCATGGCCAAGGTGGGGGTTCTGCACAGGAAGGCCAAACAGCCAGTCCTGAAAACTGGACTGAAGTCTTCAGTTCAGAGCCAGGCAGAAAGGAAAAGTGACACGTTCGGTGAGTGACCAGAGAAAGCCCATGTTTTCTGGGGATTGCGACAGGCAGACCTGGCAGCCTCAGGCGGTGCCAACTCCCAACGCTCCCTGAACAGAAGCAAGATGGCGTGTGAGGCTAGGTTACCCCAGAATACCCTTGGACACCTTCCTGAAGGAATCCACAGGGTTCACATGACCTCACCGAGAATAAGTCACCTATCAAATGTGAAAAATTCCAGCCAAAAAAAAAAAGCCCAGGTTAAAAAATATATATATCTATGCTACTTGTACATTTTAGCAACAAGACTTTAAAGACTGACTTCTGGATTCATGGGACAGTGCAAAACTGATGAATTCATCGCGGGCTAAAGCTTCAGCATTTAGGATTTCTTCAAGAATTCCACTGAATCAAGCTGTTAGCACTCAAAGTCAAAAGGCCAATGCCAACTCTTACTTATCTAACAAAAAGCATTGAGGTGCACTAGAAAAAGAGGAGGTTTCGTTACCAGTCCAGCCATGTTTCCATCATAGGTCCACCACCAACAATGGCTCTTTGAACTTGGGCACGTGCCTTACCTCATGGAGACTGGGCTTCCTAGTTTGTAATGTGGGAGACACAATGCTGAGGCCTGAGAGAACATGAAAGGGTGCTGGGCCAGTGGCTTGTATTTTTGCCTCCACTCCCTCACCTGCCATCCTGTCCAAGCCCTCAGACGGCTCAGGGTCCCCAGCGGGGGGCGAGCGGGGGAAGACTCCCCATCCCCTAACTCTTCCCTGCCCTCCAGCATCTTTACTTTGACTCTGTAGAGGAAGTGACAATAATGATCTACTCTCGTTAAACAGACTCTTACAAACATACAGGAGACATGGCCATCAGCAGAGGCCTCCTAGGAAGTCGGAATAAATGCTGAAATCTCTGGTTCCGTGCAGGGATCCAGCTGGGACCTGGCACGTCCCAGAACGAGCACGTGCTGGCCCAGATCAGAGCCTGAGGGGGCTCGAGCGGGCCAGAGGGTGGAGAGGGTGCTGGCCCAGCCCCCGTGCACAGATGCAGGCCTGAGACGGGGGGAAGCACACAGTCCCCTCCTCTGGACTCTCTTCTGTGCCAGGTCCCTCCTGCCACCGACCGTCATTAAAAAATCACATGCAAAAGTTACGGGGGAGGGGGAAGAAACCAAAGATACAAAATTAAGACATAAGGTGTCCCCCAAAACTGTATATACACTTTGAGTAATTATTAAAGAGAGAAACAGCAATTGAGCCATCAGCTGTTAAGGTGTGTATACATTTTTGGGGGGAGACCCTGTATCTATGAGTGGCAAAAGAGTAATAATTTACTATATGAACGGTACTTGAAAATTAACCAGAAAAAAAGAGAATGAGTGAATGGGGGGTGGGGGGAAGCAAAATGTAATGAGTAACCAAATCCTAACAAAAATAAATATATAGAAAACCTATATATAAAAATATGTAAATATATAGATATCAATAGATAAATAGATACAGATGGTCAGTTTGAGTTGCACCTTCTTTGGAAACATTACTTCTCCTCTGGGCTCCATTTCACCCCCTGGACACCTCCTGTTCACCCTTCAGTTACAGAGGAGACTGTCTCTTGCAACTGGGTTAAGAGCCAGTAATATTTGTTTCCATGTCAGGCTTACTTCTCATTTGATAGCACCTTTCAATTTTATTATAATTGTGTAAGTGCCGCTTCGGCTAGACTGCAAGCACAGAAAGAAAACTGTAACGTGCATAAATCTTGTTTGACAGTATGTCCGGTTTGATATTATGCCCTAAGAAAGGGCTTGGCACCTTGGAGGGACTCAAATTCACTCAATAAATGAGGCACTCCCTGGATTTCAGGCACGATTAAGGAAAGGGAGAAACCTACTTAAAGTCACTAGTAAGAAAATGGATGCAAGCGAAAACAATGATGACAAGCCATTGTTTGGCTTAATAGGCAATTTGCTTTTCATGATAATATATAGTGTCTAAAAAGATAAGATGAAATGAGCACTTGGTTGAAATGGAATTTAATAACATTTCTGAAGGCAGTATGATGATAAGGATCCAAGGCCTTAAAAAGGTTCAGACCACCCTGGCTGGTGCTGCTCAGTGGTTAGAGTGTCGACCCACTCACCGAAGGCTGAGGGCGGAACAGAACCTGGGCTGCCCTTATCAACAGCATCTTAAACGTGCCCCCTTGTTAACTCATGGAGTTACTCCAGGGATTCAAAATATGGAACAGTTACTAATACAGACAAAATTCTTAGGAAGAAAGAACAGAAATAAACTATCTATCTGAGAGTAGAAGGAACGTACAAGCAGCCATCTGCCTTCTTCATTCCTCCCAGGATCCCCACAGTCAGAGTTCATAATCCTACCACTACCAGTCTCAGCCCCACACACAGATGAGTCCAAAATCGCTCCCCCCGTTGCTGTTTTAAAGTCCATCTTAACTTACACATAAAATTCTGTAATCTAGCTAATGTCTGAGCGCATGAACCTCCAAATATCCCTTTTCCTGCAATCTCCCTGAGACCCTTTTAACAAAATACTTGAAAATGGAGTTGAGTCTCTAATAGAATATTTGAGCTTAATAAAATCTCTTCCAAACACCGACAAATGTTTGCTTGCCTACTGATCCATTTTATCTTTTCTGATACGATGAGTAGGTATTACAGCTGTGTGACTAAAAAAAAAATAATTCAACAGTCCTCCTACTGATGCATACAAATGTCCTGGCTGAGTAAACACAGGCAAGGGGCAATGGTTAGGGTTGATGCCTCCCTGAGTCACATCCAAATTAATGATCTGAGAACAGCTTATCTTCCCAGCTGTTTCTTTCTGTATTAATACCCAAGAGACAAAGAGAGAGAAGGTCGAATGAGATCAGCTCAGTAAAAACTGGATGTAGCCCTGGCTGGTTTGGTCCAATGGATAGAGCGTCAGATCACGGACTGAAGGGTCGCCTGCGGGTTTTATTCTGGCCAAGGGCACGTGCCGCTGTTTGCAGGCTGGATCCCGGGCCCCATGTGGGAGGCAACCAGTCGTTGTGTCTATCTCTCATAGTGATGCTTTTCTCTCTATCTCTCCCCTCCCTTCCACTCTCTAAAAATCAATGGGGGAATATCCTCTGGTGAGGATTAACAAAATAACAAAGGAACTGGGTGTTGAATGCACAAAAATTTAAAATAACTCAGTTTTATCCCTTTCTAAAGGCTGAAAGCAGGGTGAGGATTTTTACTCTGATTGGTTAATAGTGACGGACATTTCTAGGACGCCAGAACCTTACTTAACAGCAATGCTTGGGAAGCTAGAACTACCCCAACAAACAACCGGATGCATTTCATTGAACAGTCCTCATACCGTCCAGGGCAGTGTTTCTGGCCCTTTAAATACAGTTCCTCATGTTGTGGTGACCCCCAACCATAAAATTATTTTCTTTGCTACTTCATAACTGTAATGTTGCTACTGTTATGAATCCTAATGTAAATATCTGATATGCAGGATGGTCTTAGGCGACTCCCTGTGAAAGGGCCGTTCGACCGCCAAAGGGGTCGCGACCCACAGGTTGAGAACCGCTGGTCCAGGGCATTATTGCTCAGCGAGTTACTGTCCCCATTCCCCTTCCTCTTTGCCCCATGACAATAAAGCTCCAACCCATCGGCCCACGAACACAGCTCCTGTCCCAAAACGTCCCCTGCCTATGGCACCAGGTCTGCCTCTTCCCTCTGCTTTCCTCTCCCACAGCCCCTGGTTTCCTTCCTGCCTCGTTGACCCCTCCCCACCCCTCTCTTCTGCAGGCTCATTCTTGCCCACACAGCCAATGAACGTCAGGGTTCTGCCACGACATGAGGGCATGCACCCTATCATCCTTTTACCCCGTGCCCTCTCCCAGGCACGCTGATCCTAACCAGGAGACCAATCCCAACCGTGGGCAGATGCCTCTCAGACAGCCCACCCCTCTCCCATCCAGCGCCAAATCCAGCTGGCAGTCCCCGTTCCCCACTCTAAAGTCCTCAGCACCTCTGACTCAACAGGTTCAAAGCAAAGTGCTCTTTCCCAAAACCTAGTCGTCCTTCCTCTAGCTTGCTACCCAACAGTGAAGGGCTCCACCCTCCTGCTCCTTGACCTGCCCCTCCCCTTCCACATCCAATTCCTCACCATCTCCCGCTGCTTTCACCTCCTCAGTAGCCCCTGGATTTGTCAGCATCTCTCCTCCGCCACCCCTCTAGGTTTCAGGCACCAAATCTCTCACTAGAATGAGGACCAGCCTCAAGTCAGCTGCCCCCGGCACTCCTGCCCACTCCTGATTAGCTCTCCGCATACTGGCAGGCATGATCCCTTCCAAGGAAATCCTGATCAGGCTACCTCCCTCCTGAAAGCCTTTCCATGGATTTCCATGGATGACGGAGGAATCTTCAACGTGGTCTAAGGCCTGCAAGATGGCCCCTGCCTTCCTCTCCAGCCCCTGCTCGCCCTGCTCTCCTCACCCCGAGAACAGGGCTGCATCCCTTCCTAGATCACACAGCTTTGTCCTTTGTCCTATGTCCGTGTGGCTGCCTTCCCCGGAGGCTTTTCCTCTCTTCTTCATCTAGGTAGCTGCCTATTCACCCTTCAGAGCTCATTCAGATGTTGCTTCCTTAGGTAAGATTTCCCTGACCCTCAGACTAAGTTAGGCCTCCTTGTTACCCACAGCCAGAGACCTGAGGCCCTTTCCTTTCCAATTCCATAAGCAGCCTATCATTGCTGGTCCACATGATTACTGGATCAGTGGCTGGGTCTGTTACTGGAGGCATTATGGCATAAACAGTCTCAGTTTGGCTTATTTATAGCTCTAGCACTAGACACCAAGCCTGGCAGATATAGCTATTTTATATATATATATACACATACACATACAGACACACACACACACATATACATACACACACACACACTCACACAGAGGCCCAATGCACGAAATTCGTGCAAGGGGCTTGGCCGTCGCAGCCCCTGCTGCCTCGGTCCTTGAAACCCTAGCTGCCTCGCTGCCTCGAAGCCCCACCCACTGGTCGTTCCAGAGGTCATTCGCGAAGGTCATTCTGCCATCCAGTCTAATTAGCATATTAGCTCTTTATTATATAGGATGGATATATATATATATGTATGTTTTAATAGCCATCTAAAAGTTTAGACCTCATTTTTTGAAATTCTCCTCCAAAGTTGTCATACTAATATGCAAATAAAAGCTAAGTAAAAGATGACTTTAAATTTCAAATTAATAAGAAATAAAAAGATATAAAAATAGAGCTGAAAGAATAGATTGAACTAAAGAATTAAGGCCCTGCTTGTATGGCTCAGTTGGTTGAGCCACTGCACTAATAGGTAGCCGGTCAGGATCTATGTCCAGGATTCGGGCATGATCCCCAGTAGGGGGCATGCAGGAAAGATGTTTCTACCTCTCTCTGTCTCCCTTCCTCTCTCTCTAAAATCAATTTTAAAAAAATAAAAATAAAAATAATTATTATTTAAAAACAGCAAGAATTAAGTGCTATAGATGAAGAAGGACAGAAGTTTACCAAGCTGATAAACTATTTGGGGGTTATGGGAGTGGAAGATGACATAAAATGTTTTTAAATCAAATTATTTTTAAATAAACTGATTATCAAATGGAAAACGGTGGTACCATCTGATATCACTTTTGGCAGATCTCCCCTTTATCAAACTTTAAAAGATCAAGAATTAACAAAGGCTGATAAAATAGGGGCCTCTCTAAATAGAAGCCCACACCACGAACACAGGTAAGTACACACAGCAACCCTTGAAGAGAAGCCAAGTTTGTGATAACAGACTCCTTCCCGACTCTGGATAAATTCAACATAATTGATCTCAACGTTTCAAAAGGATGGACAGAGTAGGCACACAGCACACACACAGTTACCATGTGTCTCCCCACCTCGGGTAAGGGCAGAAAAGAGAACACTCCCAGCAAGTAAGCTGTTGGGGCTGAATGAATCTTTTTATTAAATTATAAACCCATTCCACGTGTCTCGGAAACCTCCCAGATTTAATGTTTGTGAGGCTTGACTGCACTTGTATTATAACATCCCCATATACCAGTAACATATAAACCAGGAAATTAAAGAGCATGTTCTTGCAGACAGAGTGCCTACATTTTATTGAGTGTAATGGGTGTCGGGGGCCGCCAGGGAGGGAAGACAACATCTGGATCCAAGCTGTCAAAGGAGGGAAATTGCTTTTAAAAATATACAAATCCATGAAGAATTTACCTTTCAAAAACCACGTTTCAGATGAAATCCCCCCCCCCCAAAAAAATCAACAAAATGAATCAATAATCAAGATCTATATTCCAATACTAACCTAACCCAGACCCTTAGTTGTATGATTCAGGCAACAACCTCTGAGCCTCATCCATAAAATAACCTGTCTTCATTTGGTTGTGAAAAGTAAACAGGACATAGTATATGCAAAGTGCTTAACACTGGACCATACGCAAAGGACATATTCATTTAAGCATTAGGTACTATTATTATCCCCAGCAACTAACACAACGCCTGGTAGGTAATATGCACTGAATATATATAATTATAGGTAGATGGAGGGTAGCCAGACAAATAGGCAGGTCTTAGGGCCTCAACATCAACCATAAAACCTAAAGGTTCACACAAGTGGCCAGCTTTTTTAAAAAGAGAGAAAGGAGGAGAGGGTGGGAGGCAATAATGACAATTATTTTAATGTTCACAACTAGGATTTGTGCATGCAAAAGCTTGTAGTATATAAACCCCAAGTAATGCTGGGGCTCTATCTAGCTCAAAGGATTGTAAGCAAGCTTTCATAGAAAGAAAGAAAAAAAAAGAATCACAGCTACCCACCCTTCAGAGCTTCTCTCCTCTCCCTTAACTCTGTTCCCAAACAGTTTGAGGAACATTGCATCCTGGCTGGCTGCTTCCAACATAATTTCCTCTCCTGTGCATTTCTGAATAGGGCAATCTGTACTCCGCTATGTACTCTGCTATCATCAGCCATCGCTGGGCTTAGGGTACCATTATTTCAGCCTTCATTATGGTTCCTACAAGATCAAACACAAAGCTCAACTCCTAGTATTTTATTTCCTCTCCAGATTAGGGGGGAAAGGGGGGAGGGGCGGGCTGCAGGAGTGATTACTTGGGTCACAGAGCTCTGTAAAACGCCACGAAACCAAAACATGACTCAAACACCGGATTTCGACTATAAAGAATTCACATTAATGGGAGAGTAAAAAACATTGTCTTGGACTCAGCAGAAGTCAGGAAAACCGAACATTTTACATGCTGCTCAAAAAGAAAAACAACATCCAGGCATGGACAGGGTGTGTGTGTGTGTGTGTGTGTGTGTGTGTGTGTGTGTGTGTGTGTTCATCCTAAACCAACTCCATTACTGGCTTACGGCCAATTCCCAGCAACTGATGGTTTGTTTTGCATGAAAGTTTCAATATTTCATGATAATATTTTTAAGAGAAAAAAAAATTTCAGTACCATAGGTTGTTTTTCCAAGATATT
Organism: Myotis davidii; assembly: GCF_000327345.1. Lineage (NCBI taxonomy): Eukaryota > Metazoa > Chordata > Mammalia > Chiroptera > Vespertilionidae > Myotis > Myotis davidii. Next base: position 1,417,594 of record NW_006300363.1, on the reverse strand, counting down.
ATGCTTCTGTGGAAGAAGTAAAAGGAGAGGGAGAAATATATAAAAACTGAGTAGCAAGGAGATTGAGCACTTCCAACTATGTCCGTCCTTGGGAAACAAAAGCTAGGAGGGATCTTGGAAACCAGGGAAGACAAGTAGGTTTGGTCTTCCCTGTCCATTCCAGCCAAGGGATGTGCCATGGCCTCCTGGAGCACTGAGTTAAGAAGGATTCTGGAGTTGAAACAGGACCACATTAATTAGTGTTGTCTGCCATAGCAATTGGCAAGAATGTCACGTTTACTACCCGTAACAGAGCCCAGCTCCCCCGTTACAAAGTGGACAGAGGCCTAACCTGGATTCAACGCCAGACTAGCTCACTTCCCATTTGGTGCTTATTTGCCACAGAGAAAGGTCTCTTTTCACTTTTTTTTACACTTACACTTACGCAGGTTGATATTTTTAAATAAAAGGACTCTTGAGTGTCTTAGTCATACTTATCCAGTTATATTTTAAACTCCCTGATGAGAGTGAACCGGCCCTCTAATTCTTAAGAAACCTTTCCTCCTCCACATCAGTACCTTGTGTAAGGTTCTGTACACAGAAGGTCCAAGAGTTGTTTACCCATCTGCTTCTTCAAATAAGAACACACCAAGTTCACTTTTCACATGCTTATTCTCTTTGCCCCTAGATATTCCAGTGCACAAAAATAACTCTGAAGCCCAAGTGGGCCTTGTGTTGGAAATTAAAAGACCAAGAACAAAAGAAGAGGGTATGTAGAGCCATGTGGGTGAGGTTTAGACAGGCAAAGGACTATATTACAACTCAATTAGCAATTCTTTCCACCACCCCCAACAGGCAGACACACACCCACACCCACCCCTCTTGCTCACAGAAGTACTTACTAAAAACTAAAATGCACATACAAGTATTATGAACACCACACATTTAGAGAGACCTCTGACAACTTCGTTTTCCACAAGTAATACACAGAAGTTTTCATGTTGCAGACTGTATACAGCAAAATTTAGCATAAACCAATTTAACCAGGTCAACTGTTCTCAATCAGATACTTCCTTTGATGGAAAACACTCCATTGGTGTTCTTTCCACACTGACATACACGTAACCAACAAGTATGTGAAGTTATGAAGGCATCTCAAAAACTATCTGACCCAGCCCTAGCTGGTCTGTCTCAGTGGATAGAACATCGGCCTGCGGACTGAAAGGTCCCGAGTTCAATTCCAGTCAAGGGCACTTGCCTGGGTTGCAGGCTCAATCCCCAGTAGGGGGCATGCAGGAGGCAGCCTATCAATGATTCTCTCATCATTGATGTTTCTAGTTCTCTCTCCCTTCTCCATTCCTCTCTGAAATCAATAAAGATACATTTTTTTTAAAAAAAACTATCCGACCCAGACAGAACCTAAGACCAATCCGTCAAACCTCAAGACCCAGCTGCCAATTTGGAATATGGTGCCCAGCTCCTGAAGTGTGCCATCAGCAAAATGCCCCAGGAAGCTCTACTGGGTCTAGCCCAGGTCCTCTCCCAGATAGGTAATAAGGGAAAGAAGGGATGGAGGAAGAAGTTGCAAGATTGCAAGATTCAAGGACACTGCCAATTATTTTTAAATGTACAAGATTATCGTGTCTACGCAGAGCCACTTGGGTGATGAAACTAAAAGAAATTGCACAGAACTGATGAGTCTAAAAGTCTCAACAATGACTTTGGAGGAACAGACAAGGCTGACAGAAGACTTGACCCAGTTCTGCTACTCGACCGGAGTAAGTGGTCACAGGGATGTTAGCTTTAGAATAATTCATTAAAGCATGCATTTTTTGTGTGGTTTTAGACATCCATTTTATTTTACAAGGAAAGCATGACCCAATTTTACTCCCTAAGGATGCTCTAAAGTTGAACTCTCCAATGTGGTAGCCACTTGCCACGTGTGGCCACTGAACTTTAAACTTTATTTTTAAAAAAACCCACAAAAATTCAGTTTCACATTTCAAGTGCTTAATAGCCAGACAGTGCTAGTGGCTGCCATATTAGATAGTGCAGATTAGAGAACGTTCCCATCATCACACAAAATGCTATGGAACACCAATAGCCTAGAACAAGCATGTCAAACTCAAAGGCTAACACGGGCCAAATACACAGTTTAAGTGTACGTGGGCCGCAAAAAAACAAAAGCTTCAATTTTCATAGAAACAGGTTTATTTCTATAGAGACGTGTGAATACAAAGGGCTGAAATAAATGAGTCATTGTTAACATAAAATAATAGAACATTTTAATAAATATTAATATTCTTAACTTGAACGTTAACTTGCCAGACACTGAATAACTGCACAAGTTAATAAGCGTAACGCAAATAAACCTATTTTTCTTGTTCTCCGAAAGCGAAATATTTCCTGCTGCGCACACCAAACAAGTCAGTCCAAGACTGATGACGTGGCCATTGGCTTCTAAAATATTTGATAGAAATGGTGCGTCTGTGTGTAAGGCGCGTAAGGGAAATGAATGCAACACTGCACCAAACAAGTCAGTCCAAGACTAATGGCGTGGCAATCGGCTGCTAAAATATTTGCGGCTAATATTAGTGGAGAGAAATGGTGCACCTGTGCGTAAGGTGCGTAAGGGAAATGAATGCAACACGATTATGGTAATCGGTCATTAGCGAATGAACGTTGTAGTTTGTTATTAATAATTATGTATAACAGGGTATTGTAAAAATTAAGCTACAAAAATTTTATGAAAACGCTTCTTACATACCGTATGTTGGCTGGGCTGCAAAAATTTCATTGTGGGGCCGTGAGTTTGATATGCTTAGTCTAGAACAGCGGTTCTCAACCTGTGGGTCGCAACCCCTTGGGGGATCCAACGACCCTTTCACAGGAGTCGCCTAAGACTATCAGAAAACGCATATATAATTACATATTGTTTTTATGATTAATCACTATGCTTTAATTATGTTCACTTTGTAACAACGAAATTGGGGGTCACCACAATATGAGGAACTGTATTAAAGGGTTGCGGCATTAGGAAGGTTGAGAACCACTGGTCTAGAACATAAGCCTGCTTTCCAGGTCTTTGAAGCTCTGAATTCCTAGCTCATCTCTCCAGAAAAGACCAGGCAGGAGCCCCCTGACCTTCAGAATAGGCTTCCATTCCTATTATCCGGCTTGTAAGTAAGATCCGAACAATGAGAAGCAATAAACACTGATAGTGACAGCCTCCCAGCAGCCACAGTGACCACAGGCTGACCCACCCAGAACAGCATTAGTCCAATGCAACAGTATTGTTTTAAAGGAGTGGTCTGATTTATGATCCAGGAAAACATCTGATTGCTCAGATCATGATCCTATCAAACTTAGTATCACACATGCTTTTTTTACCCAAGTTTATGCTTTAAATTTAAAATAAGTTCCGACAAACTTCAGTATTACACCTCTCATTATCATAGTGACTGAAGAATTTAATCAGCCCAGACTCGCAGGTGTCCTCAAACTATGGCCCGCAGGCCACATGCAAATACAAATATTGTATTTGTTCCCGTTTTATTTTTTTAATTCAAAATAAGATATGAGCAGTGTGCATAGGAATTTGTTCAGAGTTTTTTTTAAAACTATAGTCCAGCCCTCCAACGGTCTGAGGGACAGTGAACTGGCCCCCTGTTTAAAAAGTTTGAGGACCCCTGGCCCAGAGCCTCGATCATGAGTGCTCCTATGTTCTCTAGTACTTTACCTTTTATCTTACTTATGCTTCCACAGCATTTTATTAGATTCCTCTAAGACCACAGGCAAGTCTTAAGCATACCAACTATTCCAGCTCCCGCCCAATAATTCATCTGTATAAAATGCAATCTTGCAAGTTAATTTGTACCACACGGGCACAGACTTGGCTCACTATCAGCAGGTGCTATGGTGCAATTAAGCACCAAAAATATCCCAGCCAGTGTGGCTCAGTGGTTGAGCATCGAACCATGAACCAAGAGGTTGCCAATTCGATTCCTAGTCAGGGCACATGCCTGGGGTTGCAGGCTCAATCCCCAGTAGGGGGCTTGCAGGAGGCAGCCGATCAATGTTTCTATCTCTTTTTCCCTCTCCCTTCCTCTCTCTTTAAAAATCAATAAAAACATTTTTAAATAAATATTTTGTTTTTAAAAAGGAGGGGGGTATATAAGGATAATTCATCCCTCAGCCCTTATACCTAATCCTGAATTTGGACCTAAAAAGGGAAAGGAAAAAGAAAAAAGAAACATTAGTCGGGTCTCCTTTTGAACTATTTAAAATGAATGATCATTTGATTTTTAAAGGCACATGTGTGGTATAGAGAGAAAATGAAATCAAAACGGAAGAACGATGAAGTTTTCCACATTAATGAGTCACTCAGATCAAAGTAACTAATGTGAAACTAGAGTGACAAAAATCACTTTAGTGATCAAAAACACTCAGCATGTGAAAGAATGAGATTTACTCAAAAGAAGATTTCAAAGTTATTATTAGGCAAATGACTCACAACATGGCATTTTATAATCCAACTATGAAACAGTAAACATCCTAGCACAACTTTTTATGACTACAACTGCATTTTTAAGAGCACCTTTTGTTTAGAATATGAGAAAATAAGTATGATTTAAACTACTTTCTACATTGTAAATGGTTAAGAATCAAGGTGCAATAAATGAGTTATCTCCCATGTTCATGTTTTAGGATAGTTACGCAGTGACATGCATACATTCAACAGGAAAATAATGTAAGCTCATTTACTTCAGTTCAAGACACATCCCAATGGGCGCTACCGAACGAAAACCTTCCCACGCGTGAGCCTAACTTTCTTGAATCAAGGAGAGCTTTACCGACGACAACAAACAGCACCACAAATCATACTGCATTAGAAACCCTGACGGAAGAAGAAAAAACAAAAACAAAGATGTGACTAAAAGGAATTAGCTACTTAAGTGCATGGCTTCAGATACTAAAAAACAACTGCGATGAAACACATACTCCATCGGCCGGGGCTCAAAGCCGCGTGACCACAGGCTGGCTACTTCACTGGGCCCGGCGTCCGCTCCTGCAGGGCGAGCACAGCCACGCCAGCCCCCCTGCAGTGGGGGCAAAGTGACAAGTCCATGTCATCACGGTAGTGCTATTATGTGAGTTTTTCGTCTGCAAGTCTGAACTCCGGGTGAGAATCCAACCTGGGCCGCTCTGCAGCACCCCTGCACCATCCTTCACATCCTTTCTGATTAGGGTTAGACCATTCTCCTGAGTTTGGCCCCACAGAGAAGAAGGAAGGAATAATGAACCAGAAGTGCAGACATGGGAACGGGTCAGGATGCAGTTTTACAAATAGAAAGTGCTGGTTTTAAATATGTAAATGTTTTCGTTCTTTACCATTTCCCTTATGAATGCATACGAACATACCTAGCGTAACTCAGTGGAGCTATCCTCCCCGCTCATAACAGCCATGCTGTAAGACCCCTGGATTCCCAACAGGATGCTGTAACCAACAGTAACGGCTTGGTCATCCTAGAGACCTTGGGTTAGTGTCCAAGCAGCACAGTTTGTAAAACAAGAAGTTATTTTCCAAGCTTCAACACCACAGATCTCTCATGGAGATACAAGCTTTAATCTCCTGTAATTGCAACATTTTTTTCTGAAAAGGAAGCATGACGTACACATAAAAAGACAGACTCCACATCCATTTCTGCAAGCTACTCTCCTGCTGGGGGCTCGGCACTAACATCTGAGTCTGGCCCCCCTCCTGGTCTACAGGGCTCCCTGAGTGTACCCGTCTCTCCATTCCTTGTGTTATTTTTTCTTACAGCAGAACATCTTCCCACACCTCTCCAGAGGGAATTCTATGCATCCTACAGGGCCCAATTCAAAACCACCGCCTAAGGAGCCCAGAAACATCTTCCTCCTCCTCGCATGCTTCAACACTATTTCATTCAGACTTAGACAACAAAGAGTTGTTTCATCCGGGCTGTTCCGCTCTACCCTCCCTGACACCAGACTGTCCCAGGCCCTGTAGTGTCTGGCACAATAGATACCACAGAGGGCCTCATGTCTGGCATAATCTCTCACGACAGGTAGTAAGCACGTCAGTGTGACCGAGTTGAGTGAATGTTACTTCATTCTTCCACACCTCCACAACCGAGGTGGTGCTGCAGGTTAAGTCTGACACAAGGAGAACTGTGAGGCCACAGAGAGAGCGCACTTGGGTTACCAGCATGGGGCCTGGACCCGTGCTGCCTGGGTTTGAATCCCAGCTCTGCCATTTCCTGACTGGGTGATCTTGGGCAAGTTACTAAACTTCTCTGTGTCTCAGTGCCTGTTTCCTCCTCTGCAAAATGGGGAATAATAACACTGCTTACCCATTTCAGAATCGTGAGGATCAAATGTGTTAATGAAAAGTGCTTATACCCGCAGGTGTTGCTCAGTGGTTGAGCATCAACCTGTGAACCAGGAGGTCATAGTTCAATTCCCTGTCAGGGCACATGCCCGGGTTGGGGGGCTCGATCCCCAGTAGGGGGCGTGCAGGAGGCAGCCAATCAATGATTCTTTCTCATCATTGACGTTTCTACCTCTCCTTCTCCCTTCCTCTCTGAAATCATTCTGTGCTTAGAACAGTGTCTAGGAATAAGCACACAGGTGATGGTTAGTGTTTCAATCAGGAAACACTAAGTGCAGGAAATTATCTACATCGGACTTTGTGCACTGCTGTCGTGAGCTACTATCCACATCTCTAAACACTCACTGTCTCACCCACAGGGTCACTGATGCTGGCCGGAGTTCGAGCGGCTCTGAAACAGAATTTGGCTCTCGGGATTCAGCTGGTACCTGGACTCTCCTCTTATCCCTTTCTCATACAGGTTTGTCCAAGTTGGAGCTAAACTTGTAACACCTTCCCGTCCTGTATTTCTACCCTCATGATTTATCTCCTAAGTGCCTACTGGGGTCACCCTGAATATTATCGATGGAGCTGGTATTTCCCCAAATGCCCAAACTAGAGATATTGGACAAAAAATATAGCCAGTAAAAGCACCAGAGATGAGCTGCCCTCAAGCCAATCTTATTTGTGAACTCCCTCTTAAATAATTCTTATCTTGTGCTGACAATTAATCAAATCATTCCCTTCCATCCTTTTTTTTTTGATAGAAATCTATTTCCAGAAACCATTTTCCACTTTATATAATTTAACAGAGGGCTTTAAAAAAAATGTAGCCTTAGTAATCTCAATTAGATTTTACTGTTAATACTGTGCCAATACTGAGATGTTCACGGATCGGGTACAAGTCGACCAGGAGGTTTCAGAGCTTGGTAGAAAACAAGACCTCAAATAAAGGGTGTGTCATGGAAATTCTGACAGACAGGCGAGGACAGGGAAGCCTTAATTCTCTGTCACCAAGAAATGTTCCATGTTTCCCTTAACGCCATCATTCTTTCCTCTCTTAATATAAATCCAGGCTGCGTAAGCACCCAAAAAATTTCCACTTGGCTCTGAAAGATGTTTTCTGCAGAACAGTCAGAATCTGAACCCAGGCCCCACCCGCCGGCCTGGTAGATTCTTCCACACGCTCATTTCTAAGGAGGGGATACCATCCCCTGCTTAATGGGATGTTCCTGGAACGGAACTATATACCATGTGAGCGCTCCTGAAGGTCCAGCTTATTGCACCGTCTAATTCACCATACTCTGTCTTTCCTTCCGGTCGGATGAAACTTTTAAAGTGGCTGTAATGCAGGTATAACCGTCCTCCTCCGGCATCTTACTGTGCCCTGGTTCATTCCTCTCACATCAAGGCCCAGAAACGTCTTGGGTACGTTTCTTGTTGAAGAAAACCAGAACCAGTCGTGCTGAGCTACTGCCTCTGGAACATGGCCAGGTTTCAGCTATGAGCAGTCTCGAAATAAAGCGGGACCCTTCAGTGGCTGCACCAGGCACGTGGCTGGGGGCTGCTTTTCATCCCTCCCCCGCCCTCCCAGTCCCCCAAGGCCAGGACATTTCCCCCCTCCTGCTGTGGCCCACAACATGCTCGTTTTATTTGTGACAATACAATTCATTTCTGACGCTTGGGTACCTCTCTAAAGATAGGAGGGCACATAAAGTGGTTTCCTCCTGTGTGCTAATGCTGTAAGGTTAGCATTACATATAACTAGTTAGAGGTACCGATTAAAGTTTTCTGCTCCATGTTTTGAATCAGTAGGCTTAGCTTTGGAAAGCACTTTTCCTCAGCCACCTAAAGATCTATCCTAGTTGACATAACTTTGGATCATAAACTAGATTTTTAAAAAATAGGCAGGCAGAAGTCACTGTAATCCTCCCGGTTATGGGCATTCTTGTCATATCTCTCCTAATGTTTACATGGAGTCCACCGAGCGCCAGGCGCTGCCTTAAACACTGGAGACAGAACTAAGCCTCGGCCCTTGCTCGCTGGCTGGCGGAGGAACCCACAGGAAGCGACACAAGGTGAGGGTCCTAGGACAGGGAGGGCAGAGGACGGGAAAGGTCTGGGCCACGACTCCCTGGTGAAACAGACATTGGGGGGGCAAAAAGAGGGCAGGGAAAGAACTGGAGAAAGAAAACCCTTTCTGGGAAACGGCAACATGTTCTGTTCGGAATGACGGGGAGGACGGGGAGAAGGAAGCATCCTGAGAGGAGTCTGCAAAAGCACGGCAGCAGGACTGCAGAGACAGAACCTCCCACTAAGGAGACCGGGAGCAGCGAGAAGGAAGCTCTGAAATGAACGCCGGTTTGAAATCTGAATCCTCAGAAGGAAAATGAATGAGCAAGCGAAGGGTGAAGGTGCCTAAAAAATTTAAATTTGAATAACAGCATCCCGGGAGGGTTGGTGGGTGGGGGGGGGG
>NW_006300363.1:1402431-1408717 GCF_000327345.1 Myotis davidii | reverse complement strand
GGTTGAAACACTCAGAGGGCAGTAAATCATTTCACCAAAAAATTAGAAAAGGAAACTGGGATGTCAAATTCATCCTCAAAATTATGCATATTTATTAGGTTTCCACCGCCTCGTAGGAAGAATAAGCACTCATATGCTACATCAGCTTATGGGTGGGGATGTGTGACTAAAACAATAAAACACTTTCACTTAATGTACTAAGTACAATTCCGAAAGCCATGCATCAGAAATCATTGCACGACAAGTATATAGCATCAAATGGAAATACCCAACACTAGTTTTGCCCATGTGTCCCATTTCTAGCAAGTATTAATGCATCTTTGTGGGGGTGGGGGAACTACTGAAAAGAAAAGCAGAGGGATTTTTGTGTTTCTTTTAGATTTTTTATTGATTTTGAGAGAGAGAGAGAGAGAGAGAAGGTAAGAGGGAAACATTGATGTGAGAGTGCAACATCCATTGGCTGCTTCTCATATGGCCTCTACTGGGGATTGAGCCCAAAACCTGATCATATGCCCTGACTAGGAATTGAACGAACAACCTTTTGCTGCATGAGATGATGCTCCAACCAACCTAGCCAAATGGGCCAGGGCGAAACGCAATTTTAACTGCCCACCACCACTGCAGTTTTCCATATTTTAGGTATTATTGACAATTTCATCTTCAAATCTGAAACAATGCTTTGATCTGACCTCAGTGTAAAACGTTCAAATTACACTCACTCTTCCATGGGCCTGTCTTTTTGGCACTCTATAGATAACACCAAGAGTTCATCTATGGTTAGCACAGCTTCTAATCCGGGGTAACCAATGAAAAGTGCGGTGCCAAGAGGCTGACCCATGTTTTGAAGAGGAAGGATGGAAAATCCTGATATCAGGTGGGTACCAGGCTTATAGGGGGAGAGGGGTGGTCAGAATCACTTTGTAAATTACATAAATGTCTAACCACTATGCAGTACACGTGAAACAAATAAAACACTGAATGTCAACTGTAATTGAAAATGGAAAAAAAAAAATTGGGATCAATTTTAAAAATCAATGGCCTATGTGAGTTCAGGGGTGGCCAACCCCATATATAGGAAGGACAAATGCTCTGTTAAAGGGGCCAACCTCATGTTCCACCCAACTTGGACCTCAGCCCATTCCTATCTCCTGGCACTTGGTGCCTGCACTTCTTGGCTCTCAGACCCTGCATTCTGATTAGAATAACTACACATTCTTTTCTGAAAAGCTGCCAACTCAATCCCCGTTCTGTTAAAGGTCACCCTCCCTTTCACTGGCTTGATTTTCTGGAATTCCTCACCTTGTGTGGCCAAGGGGGACTCATTCTTTATTCTTCCTCTTCCCTCGAACATCTCATTTCATTCTTAGAGGAGGAACATAAAACACCACCCTGCTCAGGTGAGCTGATGGAAACAGCTACCCCGAAGCAGGCCTTCACAATGGAATGTCCTCAGCAAAGGCGAAGGGAAGCTGCTTTTAACCCTTAACTCCTAAAAAATGCGGAGTTTCGGGGAGAGACACAGGTAAGCACAATGTTTGGTATAATCTTAATAGGGAAAAGGCTCAAGATTCAAAAGTGCTTCCCATGCCCGGCTGATGTGGCTCAGTGGTTGAATGTTGACCCATGCATCACCCAAGAGGTCACCGGGTTCAATTCCCAGTCAGGTACATGCCTGAGTTGTGGGCTTGATCCCTAGTAGGGGGTGTGCAGAAGGTAGCCAATCGATGATGCTTTCTCATCATTGATGTTCTAGCCTTCTCTCCCTCTCCCTTTCTCTCTCTGAAATCAATAAAACATTTTTTAAAAATTTTTAGATGTATACACACAAACTTCTATGTGTCTATTGTAGAAATACCTACACAAGTATCCAAGGATATTATCAACAACAATATTTGTACTGTTAAGAACTTAGAAACAATTAAAATACCCATCAAGAGAGATATGGGTGAGTAAACCTGATTATATCTGCACAGGCAATCACTACACAAAGGTAGAACTGATGTACTGACATGGAAGGGTATCCACCATATACTGCTGAGTGAACAAACTAAGTTGCAGAATGATTAAAAATTTGATCACTTTTTAAAACACTAAATGAATGGTTGTCTTAAACAGAAGTTATCACTGAGGGTGGAAAGGGAGAAAAGAATACAATTTTATTTTTATAATGTGTTCACAATTTTTGTGACTAGCACTATCATAATTCGGGTTAAAGGGAGTTATGCTGAGACTATGAATCTGCTAAGTCACCAAAAGTTCAACAGATCCTCTGTGAGGGGAGGAAACTCAGGTTCCCCATTGTGGACCAATAATGCAGCCATTCTTCGATTTTACCAATAAAATTTGCTCTCAAGAGCAAGTCTAAAAGGGACCAACTTGACCCAGAGTTCTTTATATGAAGAAAATCATAGTTTTTAAAATAACATACCCACTTTCTACTAGTTATTATTTAGAAAACTTAGTAAATATTTTTTCTTACAGGTTTCCATAGGTCCCCACCCAAACACATTACCAACAATAACCCATGTGATCCACCTTAGCTCACGGTCACAATTCACATCTTTAAGCTTCCTCACATCATGTTCCAGTGGGGGCCCAACCACTGCCTCAGAAGCTCAGGTCCACCACTTGGGAGATGGAAAGGATTACACCTTCATCTTTTATGAAGATACTGGTGCAACACAACTTTCTCTTTAGTCTCTTTTTTTAAAGGAATATCCCTTGATTTCCTAATGTAACTCTCAAAAGGATTTATTTGATAGGGGTTTTAAGCACATTGTGAAGAAAGGTCAAGTATTAACCACACCATAAAATGCTCACACCTAAAATCTTTGAAAAATGCACAGGCTGAGGCACAAGTAGACTTACAGTTACTTGTATGGAAAATACAATACTTAATAATACAAGAATAAACTGTTTCCTGTACTTTCAACTGTGAACCTACTTTTGCCCTACCCTGCATATATAAAAAAAAAAAAAGTTCACCAATTTGCAGAAGTTTTTAAATGTAATCAGTTTACTAGCACAACTTTTTGGAAAGATACAGAAAATACAGTCTTCTCTCTCTCTCTCCTGCACTAAATATTAAACAGTGTTCGGATAATATTTTCCAGGCTAGAATGTACTTTCCACTTGCCCTAATAATAAACCTATGCCCAGATGGGAAATGTAACCAGCACTGAATAAACATAATATAGACAGTGAGCAGGAGAGCCAGAAGGTAGGCTAATAAAACCTGGGATGCCTTCACAAACTACAAAATGCTTTTTTAAAAAACCACAACATAAACAAATAGAATGGAGAGATTAAAAAGTTATATACTTTACATGTGTGAAATCAGAGATTTCTTTCTGTAATGGACAGTATCATATATTGTCACAGATTTAAGCTGAAGGAAAAACGTGCCATGTGTCACAGCACACAGTCATGATCCAATCATCTACCCAACTTTAAATTAACCTGCAAACTTTGTTCTAGGTGACTATCACTAATCAAATAACAAACAACTTCCTAGTATAATGTGTGCCCTAAAATTAGGAGTCCAACTCAATGCAATGGGTAAGAGATGAACCAAAACGGATGAAGAACAAGAAAAGCCACAGGATTGCAAAGCGATTTCCATTTTTTTTTTTTTCTGAACACCCACACGAAGACAGCAGTTTCTGACAAGAATGTTCTTGGCGAAAGATAAAATTACAGGAAGGTTTTGGTGGTGTGTGTGTGTTTTTTTTTTTTTTTTCAATGAGAAAAAGGCAGCTCTATATGTAGACTACTAGGCAATACTGCATGATGTTTATTTAAGGCCCGCATTTACAGCCCTCATATTTTGAATATATCTAAATAACTTTTTTTTGGATGACAAAGAAAATACAGCCCCTGTTTGGAATGCCAATTTCATGTTGTGCTTGAAAAGGAAAGAAAACATGGCAGCTTACCTTGGCACTGGAAACCTTGTTTCCCAAACCCCCTGAAAAACAGAAACAAGAACAAAATATCTTAACATATTTTGTGCTGGAGGCCACATTTTAAGCCAGTTATGTGACAAAGTATTCTACAGCGTTAAAGGTATGTACATAAAACCCAATGATTTACTTGGGAAAACATGCCTACATAGCTCAAAGGACTGCGCAAATTCAACTTGGAAAAAATCTCTCTGGCCTCTCAGGGCTCACTGGACTATTCCCATGTATCCAGCCAGATTCTCTCCAAAATTTTACACTGTTACCAACACTTAAATTTCAACACAAGCACATAATTGTACATTCAAAGCAGTTGGCCACAACATTCAAGTAACATAAAAGGACCTTATGATGAAGGGAAAAAAAAGTCAAAGTGCCTTAATTTGGTCCCTAAAGACCAACTGAAAAAAAATTTTTTTCTCCCTAAAGACAGCTAAAAAGTGGTTTCTTCATTTGTTATGAATTTATTTAAAATGTTATTTGTCTAGAAATTACCAAACAGCACCACTCTTTTATTAAATGTTGGCTTAAAGGAGCCAGGTCTTACAAAGCATTCCTCTTGTCTGCACTTAACATTATGATCTAATTTTTACTAAGAACCAAGAGCATTTGAAACACATATGGAGGCTATGTTGTTTTTGTAAAGAATTTACTCCCCAACTGGAGAACCTTGACATGGGCGTTAAATTACCAACAGGGTGCCAACTAATGATGAACTGAATTTTTTTTCAGAAGGTGATTGGTCCTAATCTCTTGCTTTACGTAGCTTTTTACATTTACAAAACACGTCATATATTTTTATAATTAACTTAGTCATGCCCACCCCCCCACCACACACACACAAAATACTTGAAACCCAAACACTTAGTTTAAGTTACCAGTGCTTGAAGATTTAAATAAAACTCAAATCGAGGACCCAGAGAAACACTGAAAAATGAAAACCATGGCTAGACAAGCCTGGTGATCATTATCCTGCAACCTCCACGTGGCAGCTTTACAGCTGAGTGGAGAAACATTGCTGGGGTTCGGGGGTTGGGGGGGGGGCGCGGACAGAGGTTGACCTTCATTTTCCACTTCACCTTAGACCTGGTGACCTGACTCCCACATCAGGTCACCAGGGGCTAATTCTCCAGGGCAGCTGGTAGTGGAAAAACATTTGCTAGCCTGGGTATGTATGTTGTAGACCCTTTCCTAACTTACCTACCTATCCTGCAGAAGTCACCAGCAGCCTGGCTGTTCCCTTTTAATGGGATTTCACATTAAATATCCTCTTTCCCCTGATGCTCCAAGAACTTATTTTAAATGGCCTTATCTACAATTACCTACTCCTTTGAGAGCAATTGCTTCGTAGGCTGACTACACAATGGAAATCATTCATAGAGGTGGCTGTGCTTTTCGTAAAAGCGTACTTTTGAGCAGATTTCTAAAAAGAAAAGGAGAAATGAAGCACCTTAGCACCACATTTGTGGGGTTCGCCCTTTGAGATGTTTTTCCCACACGGGATGGATTCACACAGAGCCACCCATCCTGCTCTCCAGGGCACCAGCAAGATACAGCCAGCTGGCGGCGGGGCACACTCCGTGGCACTGTCACTCCTTTGGGAGGGCAGAGCTAAGGAACCCCAGCCACGGCTCTGACTTGGGGGCCTTGGGAAGCTACCCATGCACAAGCCACAGAAAGGGCAGGGTGTCCGGCAACCTAGGGGGGAAACCAACAAAAACCTGCAGCTCCTCAAACTGCAGAGCTGGAGTTCCCTTAATTCCTGCTTTCTAAACTTTTGAGTTTCTTTCTTTCTTTTTTTTTAAGGGGGCAAGGGAGGGGGAGGGAAAGGTCACCAATCTTTCCAGAATCGGCTAAAAGGAAGCTGTAATTATCTCACCAATAAAGAGCACATACAATTTCACCTGGTTTTACAGGTTTCAGAGGCCCCTCAAGCCCATCCATTTACCAGTGCCTCCCAAACCCCTCACCTCCCCCACCCCGAGTTAAGAATAGCTGAGGACACTGGAAATTACCTGCACTCTGACACCTTTAGCCCTTACAGTATTTTTCTTAAATAAGGCTGCTGTCCTCATCGACAGGGTTACGGGTCTAATCTGGTGTTGACAGGGTCTATTTTAAATGACTCCCTCTGTCCTTCTGCCTTTTGCCGGCTGTTTTAGTCCCCACCCCCTCCCCCACTGCCAGCTTTCAACAGTTTGTTGCCTCGTCTGTCTTTGGGCTCGCCCAGCAAAGTCAAAACCTTTCCGTGCCCAGTAGATACAAGCTACAGTAGGCAGCGACCCAAGGCTCCAGCGGAGTCCACGCCCGCTGGGAAACATACAATA
>NW_006300363.1:1397565-1401417 GCF_000327345.1 Myotis davidii | reverse complement strand
AGCCTCCGCGATTTCCGAGCGCCCAGAAACCAGACGGGGAGAGCCTGCCCGAATTTAGGAGCGGAGGCGGACGCTGGGCGGGGCGCACCCGTTCTCCTCCGCCGCCTTTTTCTTTTCCTCCCTTTTCCTCCCCTCCCTCTGCCCGCCTCTCCTCCCTCCTCTGCTTCCGCTCCTCTCGCTCTTCTCCCGTCTCCCTCCTCCCATCCCACTCGCTCCCTCCAGCTCCTCTCTCTCCTTCTCGCTTCTCTTTTCTCCTCTCCGGGTCGGAGGCCTGCGCTGCCCGTGCGAGGCCGAGAGGAGCCCTGGGTCCCAGGATGGGCCTCCAGCGCCGCCCGCCTGGTCGGACCTGCTCCCACCTTTCCCAGCTTCCTACGCCCCGCCGCCGCCCCTTTTACCAACTTGTATCAATTTGAAGTTTGCCTGGCTAACACCACTCTAATTGTGTGTGCCTTAAAATGCCTTGCCCCCACACCTTCTCGCTGTTTATATATGGATGGCAGGAGAAAGGGAGCGATTCTAAATTTCACTCGTGTGGGCTATGAAACAAACTCATAGACACAGACAACTGCATGGTGGCTACCAGAGGAAAGGGAGGTGAGGGGTAGTAAAGAGTAAAGGGGCCAAATATATGAGGACTGAAGATGATTTGACTTTGGGTGGTGTGCACACAATGCAATAAACAGATCGTGTATCCTAGAATTGTATACTTGAAACCTATTTAATCTTATTAACCAAAGTCGCCCCAATACATTTAATAAAAACAAAATCATTGAATATTGACCCTTTTACTCGTCTCCTGTCGTGGTCCTATATTACACCTGCGCCTTGGATAGCCTTCTGGTTTGCACGTAGGTTAGCTAAAGGACTTGCTCCTATCTATCCCTTTACTTGTCGTCTGCCACAGTTACAGCGTTGATCATCAGGCTTTCTTGATTTTACCAGTCCAGAACTTTAATTTAGAAATCGTTTGCATACTAAGCTAATTACTTCAGTAATGGCAGGTGTGGAGTGCAGCCAGTACATTAGTAAATTACCACGTGAAAGTGCTTGTGAAAGGATAGCTGGCATGCATATGCAAAAGACTCACTGGGGATGCACCCACTAATCGCTTGCTGAATATTTATCAGCTCTGCCTGGAGGATGCTAAAATACACGAGGGAAACAACCCTCTCCCAGCATTTCACTAGTGTTTAATTTCATGGTCAGATTCACAAGGTTCACATATCAACTTCATGAACTGAGGACATCAAGGAAGTGAACATGCCATCTCACACCTGTCAGAACGGCTGTCATCAAAAAAATAAATAAACAAGCAAGTGTTGGCCAAGGATGTGGAGGAAAGGGAACCCACGTGCACTGTTGGTGGGATTGAAAGTTGGTGCAGCCACTGTGGAAATCTGTATGGAGGTTCCTCAACAAATTAAAAGTAGAGCCCTGTCCCGTGTGGCTCAGTGGGTTGAGCGTCCTCGGTGCACCAAGAGAGGTCGCTGGTTTGATTCCTGGTCAGGGCACTGACCAGGTTGCTGCCAGATCCCCAGTAGGGGGCGTGCAGAAGGCAGCCAGAAGGTGTTTCTCACAACCATGTTTCTCAGTCATTCTCTCCCTTCCTCTCTCTCTAAAATCAATAAAAACATATTTTTAAAAATTTAAAAACAGAGCTGCCGTAGACCTAGCAATTGTACTTCTGGGAATTTATTCAAAGAAAACAAGAACACTAATTCATAAAAACATATGCACCCTTATGTTCATTGCAGCATTATTTACAATTGCCAGGGCCAGGAGATGGAAGCAACCTGAGTTCATCAATATAAATGGATAAAGAAGATGTGACTTTGGGTGGTGGGCACACAGTGCAATATTCAGATCATGTATCATAGACTTGTACACATGAAATATATAATCTTATAGGAAGACTAGAGGCCTGGTGCATGAATTCATGCACCAGTGGGGTCCCTCGGCCTGGCCTGCAGGATCGAGCCAAAGCCAGCTCTCTGACATCCTCTGAGGGGTCCCGGATTGTGAGAGGGCACAGGCCAGGTCAAGGGACCCCACCAGTACATGATTCGGGCCAGGGAAGGGCCACGGGAGGGCTCCAGGTTGTGTCCGGCCTATCTCACTCAATCCCGATCAGCTGGACCCCAGCAGCAAGCTAACCTACAGGTCGGAGGGTCTTCCCCCTGGTGGTCAGTGCACATCATAGCAAGCAGTTGAGCGGCCATAGCATATCATTAGCATATTACACTTTGATTGTTTGAAAGACCAACCAGACAACTGGACACTTGGAATATTGGGCTTTTATTATATAGGTTGTGTGTGAGTATATATGTACACACAATAGAATATTACTCAGCAATCAAAAAGAATAAAATCTTAGTCATTTGTGACAACATGGATGGACTTAGAGGGTATTCTGCTAAGTGAAATAAGTCAGACAGAAAGACAAGTATGATTTCACTTATATGTGGAATCCTTTTTTTTTTTTTTAATGAGAAAACAAACCAAAAACAGACCCTTAGATACAGAGAACAAGCTCATGGTTGTCAAAGGGGAGGAGGGTGGAAGATGGGTGAAAAATAAAATAAAATGCCATTGACATCCATAACATCCAAAAGAAAGAAAGAAAACATGTTGTTTAACCCTTCAAGAAGTTAAAAAAAAAAATTCTAAGCTATATACTATCTTAGAGCATTTCACATAGACTAAGTCAGGTTACCATTTTTTAACATTGCCTAATTGAATGCTAGATGATAGGAATGTCTTTTATATTTTAATATGTGCAAGCTATTGACTGGCCTTTCATGGGGCACGCACACACTACTGACCCATGACCAATCCCTTCAGCCAGTGTAGTTGGTGCTTAAAGAGACAGCACCTGCTTGATATTCTATCTGGTTAGAAATTTACCATACATAGTGGCCTCTCCAGTGCAAGGAGTTTAAAAAAAAAAAAAAAGGATGGGAAAGTAGATCAAATTCTCCACCAATCACCCTAGGCATCTCAAGCCGTGGATGTTAATCCATATATATAAAAACCTAAGCAACCATTATGATAGGTTGACTGGTCCCTATGATGACACACTGACCACCAGGGGCCAGATGCTCAATGCAGGAGCTGCCCCCTGGTGGTCAGTGTGCTCCCACAGCCAACCTCCCATGGTCCCTCCCCTATTGCCCCAATCGGCCCCAATGGCTGGCCAGGCCCAGGGACCCCACCCATGCACGAATTTGTGCACTGAGCCTCTAGTTGCTTAATAATCATAAATCAAAGGGAGCACAGTAGAATGAAACAAATGGATTCTTTCCTCGCAGCCATTTTTATATGACAAAGGTCCTCACACATTTTATGAAGACAAGTTTCTTTCTATTTATTTGAAGCCTTGATGTGATGGTGGAGGAAGGACATGGGGGAGTTGGAAGCTGGGGTTGCTGATAGTGGAATTCCTGAGCAAAGTAATAGGGACGATGAGCTAAGAACCGATGGGCCTTGGCGGCAGCCTGCACATCTATGTTCGGAGTGACTGATGACAGCAGTGGGTAGACCAGATGGAGAAATACATTGCTTTTCTTTCAGGTTGTGGCTTTGCTTTCTTGCCTCATTTATTACTGTTGTTCCTTGTGGAGAGAACTACCTGGAAGCTTGTTGATTGATAGCTGGGCTGAGCTTGAGTGCTCAATTGCTTGCTTATAGCTCAGCTCAACTGGAAGGGTGGGGTGGGGTGCATCTGGAGCAGGGAATTATCAAGCAGTGTAACACTGCCCCTGGCAAGGACTGAGGGGAATGTGACCACAGTTGGCCCTAGCCCATCCATCTGAGAAACTACCTTGGGTAGCCCTCAGGTGGAGGGGATTACAG
>NW_006300363.1:1393712-1397405 GCF_000327345.1 Myotis davidii | reverse complement strand
CAATGTGAGAGAAACATATCGATTAGTTGCCTCTTGCATGAGCCCTGACCAGGACCCCTGGCCGAGGAGGAGCCTGCAACCAAGGTACATGCCCTTGACTGGAATGGAACGCAGGACCCTTTGGTCCAAAGGCCAACACCCTATCCACTGAGCCGAACCAGCTAGAGCCCTGATTATTTTCCATCTGCTGTTTCATGGGGACCCTGCAGGAAAGAAAAGGGAATGGTAGAGAATGGTAGACAGAACACAGAGTTTGTAGGATCCTTCTGATCCCTCCTCTGTGACCTCTGCCTTTAGAGGAGTGAGGTTGAGACTCTCAAGAGGTGTTGCCTAGAGCAGGGGGACCCAGAGGCTGGAGGCTGGGATCAAAGCCCTGCCACTAAATTGATGATTCCAAACCAGAGTGGTTTATGTAAAACTCTGTCCCTCACCTCCTCCTTAGCCACAGTCCACAGTGGACTGCCCTCGGCAGCTCCTGGCGTCCAGTACTCCAGCTTCCTCCATAAAGTGGTTTTCTCGCTTTGTTTCTGTTTTCCTGCCATAGCTGTGGCACAAGGCGTGGCTCTCAGGAGGCCGGGGGTCAGGTACTAGCTCCAGCACTCACTGGATGGTGGAACTTGGATAAATTAACTTCTCCAAATCTATAGTTTTCCATCTAAAAAAATGGAGATTGTCTTAACTAACGTAGGAATTTCTTAAGAATTTAATCAGCCGGGCTGGTGGGGCTCCATGATTGAATGTCAACCTATGAACCAGGAGGTCACAGTTCAATTCCTGGCCAGGGCACATGCCCAGGTTATGGGCTCCATCTCGTGTGGAGGGTGTAGGAGGCAGCCGCTCAATGATTCCATCATTGACGTTTCTATCTCTCTCTCCCTCTCCCTTCCTCTCTGAAATGAATAAAAATATATACTTTTTAAAAAAAGAATTTAGCCAGATGATGAACAGAAGAGTGTTTGTATGGTAAGTCCTGAAGTCTTGTACAAATGCAAAGTGGGTTGATCCTTTTCCACTTCGCCACGTGCTCATTTGAGAGGAACTGAGTTGAGAGCTCCCCTCTTCTAAGCCCAATCTCCCTCCCAAACTGACAGATGCACATCCCTGCATCCCCAGTGACTGTGAGTTAGGAAGCAAGACATGACCCAAGGAGGGAGCATACAACATTTACCCTGGAGCCCAATTTCAAACTTACAACCGTACCCACCACCCTCGCTTCTCAATTGCTTTTTAGCAAATGGCTAAATACTAGTTGCACAAGGACCCAAGCAACTCCCAGAACTTTCCATTCGCTCCCATGGGAGCAGGTACTTACCAGTTCTCTCCTGACGCTTTCCCAGACCTGTCTGGGGAGAAGTGTTACCAGTGCCCAATGAGTCCTGTGTCATCTGTCCCCTACCTTACCTCTTTGGATAATAAAATCCAAAAACAAAGCAAAACATCATCACCAGGAGAAAACTTTTTGTTTTATATCTCAGAAACATTATTTTGAGCAAAAGATGCCAGACACAAAAGAGTACAAATTGTATAATCCCATTTATATTAAACTGTAGAACAGACAAAACTAATCTATAGTGATAAAGATCAGAACAGTGAGTTTGGGAGAGGAGAGATTGACTGAAGGAAGGCACAAGGAAACTTATTTATGTTTGTCAAGTGTTTTCTTCTTTTTTCCCCCCCCTCTTTATTGAATTTATTGGGGTGACACTGGTTAACAAAAGTATACAGGTTTTAGCTGCACAATTCCACAAGACATCATCTGTACACTGTATTGTGTGTTCATCACCCCAAGTCTCCTTTCATCACTATTTACCCCCCATCCTCTCCCTTCCACCTCCTCCCTTCTTCTTCCCCCAGAAATCACCACACTGTTGTCTGAGGAAACTTTTGAGCTAACGCCTAAACTCATTATTTGTTGGTGTCACAAGAATTCACATATCAAAACTGAACCTTAGATTTCAAATACCTGTACCGTTTATTATAAGTCAATTATGCCTCAACAAAACTGTAACTTCTTTAAAAAGTCAAAGAGTTAAATACACTAGAAGAAACAGGCAAGCTTGAAGACCGGTCAGAGGGCCAGGTGGCCCGCCCACGTGGCATTCAGCTGCCTTGCCTGGGGGCAAAAGCCCATTCTGTCCAGCAGGTATGAGACTCCAGCTTAGCTCCATCCCGAACACGCTCGTGGAGCTCCGACCCCAACTCCCAGGAATCTAAAATGAAGAAGAGCTGCTCCCTGCCACCCAGGCGCTCAAGGCCTTTCTGCTGTAACCCCTCAGGAGAGAGGTCCAGACCCGGAATAGAGCCTCATTTAAAGATGCAGAGACGGGTAGAATGAGGTAAGTTAAAGAGAAAAGAATGGCATGCGTTTCTCATGTCCCTCAAAGGGCCTCCACTAATATGCAGTTCATAACCTGCAACCAGACACCTTTTCTTTCTTCTTCCTTCCCCCACCCCTCACGCTGACCTCCCACGCTCTCAGGAGCATCTCAGACACCCCCTCCTCTCCCCAAAATACTTCCTCCTCTACCCACAGCTAGATCAGCTTTGACGCCCTCTCCTCCCATTTATTATGATTTTTTTGTACTCTTTGTTATTTTACCAATGTTGACAAGACCTCTCTCTACCTCTCCCTTTAGAAAAAGGCCTTCTGCCCTCTTTCTGCGGCCTTGCCTGACGAAAAGCCTAGGAACTGGTTCAAAGGGAATAAGCTGGGCTGTGCGTGAGCATCAGGATAGCTGAGCACAGGGAGAGTGCTGGCAACGACCGGGTTCTCATCCTTCGGTTCAACAACAAACGCGAGGTCCTGGAATCTGCTGTGGGCTTACTATATATTGATGCAGTGGTGAGCCAAACAGACATAATTTCTGCCTTTGTGTAGCTTATGTTTGTACACGCCCACCTAGCGAGATTCAACTCATCACCGAGGCTCACTTCTGCTTTTATGATAGCCACCATTTTAAGCAATATTTTTTTATTGATTTCAGAGAGGAGGGGGGAGAGAGAGAGAGAGAGAGAGAGAGAAACACCGATGATGAGAGAGAATCATTGATCGGCTGGCTGCCTCCTGCATGCCCCACATGGGGATCAAGCCCACAACCTGAGCATGTATCCTGACGGGAATCGAACTGTGACCTCCTGGATCTCTGGTTCATAGGTCAATGCTCACAAACTGAGCCAACCATTGAATACACATGCATAACTACCTTCAAACTCCGATCTTGTTTCAGATGGATGTCCTCCGCTGTCTGTGCTGAAGGAGTGAAACTAGCACACCTCCCCCCATGACAGGGAGGGAAGACTCAGGTGCACTTGGAGAAGCAGCTCAGACGGAGTGTCCACCAGGGGGGACGCAGGCCGATAGCTCCCGTGGCTGGAGCTGGTTCACAGAGTCACGCAGTATGGCCAGCCTGCTTCTTTTGAATGCGCACTTAGCATTTCCTGGCCAACTGCGCAACCTGCAATTGTGTCTGTGGCTGGCATGGCCTTCAAGCTGGAATAGTGACCCCTCCCAGAGCCTGGGAATCCATCCAAAGGTCATTCAGATGTCTATAGAAGGTGTGGTACTTGCAAACAGGAGACCATACCAAGGTGTTCAGAAATGCATTTTGCTAAATGGTGCTCATTGTGCATTTATCACATGCTCAGGCACTGTTATAGACATTGGAAATGAACAGTGAACAGAACGGTTTCAGG
>NW_006300363.1:1373943-1393589 GCF_000327345.1 Myotis davidii | reverse complement strand
AAGAGAGGAACTGAAGTTAGAGATTATAGACTGTTGCTGCCAATCAGAGTAAGGAAACGTGGAGGAGGACGGCCTGTGAGATCTAAGTATATTTTTATGAGAAAATCACATTATGTTTGTATGATCATGGGAATGACCCTAGAGAGGGAATAGAAATCGATATGTCAAATAGTTTTTTTGTTTTTTTTAAATTTTATTTGAATTCTTTATTGCTGAAATTATTACATATGTCTCGTTGTCAAATGGTTTTGTTGACTAAGTACGGTTGACAGGTGATGGGGAGGAAAACCTTTTCCTCTATGCACTTAGGTTCAGTGAGTGGGGTGTGAGAATTAAATTGGCAAAAAACAGATTAATAGGCAAACTTTAATAGCATCAACTTTAATTCACATACACACAGGAAGCACACAGAAAAATGTGACTCGAAGGATAGTTCGACTTTGGGCCTTATATTCCATCTTAATATAAGGGGAGGAAAGGGAGAAAAAGGGCACTTATATGAAATCAAATGGCTTTTGCCTTGGCCAGGTGGTTTAGCTGGTTAAAGCATCATCCCATACACCATAAGGTTGTGGGTTCAATTCCCAGTCAGGGTACCTACCTGGGTTTTGAGTTCAATGCCCAGTTGGGGCTCATGCTCGAGGCTACCAATCGATGTTTCACTCTCACGCCCATGTCTCTCTTTCACTCTTTCTCTCTCTCCACCCCCTTCCTCTTTTGCTAAAATCAATAAAAAACATATCCTTGGGTGAGGATTGAAAAAAAAATAAAGAAAAAGAAAACAAATGACTTTTTAGGAAAGATAAATGAGCCCTTAGGAGAATAAATAGGAGATAATATTTTTGTGACAATATCTGCTTATGTGATCTCAGGGACTTTATCTCAGTGATTAAAGTTGTAAACGCCTGGGGAGGGGAGTTATGACAGTTGAATCCCTTTGGAAGGCTCTGCTTTTGGACAGATAAGGGGAATTCAGAGGAAAACCTCTTCCTGCAACTGTTGATTCTCAAAATCATTTTTACGCCGCAGTGGCACATTCTGTGTTTTGGAGTCTCTGGCAGAGTGACTATTAAAAAAAGCTCAACTCCACAGACAGTCATGAGAAAAATAACCCTTGGTGTCGTAGCTCCAGACTGCATTATTTTATTGATCAGAGGGGGCGGGGGGCTGTTAATAACTTACAAGGTTTATTTAATGAGAGAGAAATGACAATAAAAAGCATTTAGCATGTATAGAGGACAGGAATTACATTAAGCTCTTTACAGGGCAAGTGTCAACTCACATCTGAAGAGGTAGATGTTGACATTATCCCCATTAAGCCTGTGAAGAGCCCTGGCCGGTGTGTCACTGGGGGTGGATTGTCAGCCAGCTCACTGAAGGGTCGTGGGTTTGATTCCCGGTCAAGGACATGTACCTGGGCTGCAGGTTCAATCCCCAGCCCCGATCAGGGTTTGTGCAGGAGGTAACCAATCAATGCGTCTCTCTCACATCGATGTTTCTCTCTGTCTCTGTCTCTCTTTCCTTCTCATCCTCCCTTTCTCTCTCCCTTCCACTCTCTCTAAAAATAACCAATGGAAAAACTATCCTCAGATGCGGATTAACAGAAATAACAATAATAAACCTGTGAAGAACAAAGGGACTCCGAGACACACAAGGAAGTGACAGGAATGTGCAAGATCACGGAACTGATCACTAGCAGAGCGGGTTCACCCTGGCAGCCTGACCATAGCCCATGCCCCGAGCCAGTCACTCAATGGTCTGCCCTCATGGCTAGTGTCAATGTCATTCTTCATGCCAACCCTATGCCTTCCCCAGAGGAATTCTCCCACGTTGGTCCTCTCAGGTGTAGAGTGGGATTTTTTTTTCCAGTTTAGGAGCTTTTTGGCGAGGAACTAAAGCTACTGCTGACACAATGTAAATATTGAGAGAGCCGGAGGGAAGCCAGTCTTCCATCTAGTGGTGTGGGCGTGACCTCTGGCTACTGAATGCAGAGCTTCCTTGGGCAGCTCGAGGAAGGAACAAACAGGCAAAGCAAATATTCCAACACGTCCGAGCCACCACCTATTTGCTAGCAGCCTTTTTCCTTTTCTCAGATAGAAAGTACAACGTACCTCCCAGCACTTGGACAAGGCAGGGATGATGTAAAGGAACAGAAACGCCAATGCCGGATACCTTGTTAGGCCACGACTATATCCTCTGTAACTTCGGAGCCCTAAGCAGCAAGGACTGGTCAGCGAAGAATAATGTCTTTGTGCAAGTTAAGAACTGGAAGCAGACATAGGCTTTTACGATGGTACGCCTTGCAATCATTGAATGGATGGATAGGATATGTAAAGAGAGGTGGTGTCTTGGACATTGCCGAAGCTGAATAGCAACACATGGCAATTTTGCTTTAGGGTGTTAATTGCTTTTCCAGAGCAGTTTCTTAAACACAGGCTAGCAACTTCAAGGTCACGGATACAGATGTCTTAAATGCAACAACATCACAGGTACGACGAACAAGATTGTAGAAAGACTTGAGCCGGATACACTTAGTTTTATACCATCGGTGTGAGTAAAACGTTGCCAATAAAATCTTTTGTTGCAAGGAGCTAGATGTCTGACCGTTAAGACAAAAATACCTCTGCAACCATTTCTGTTGGGTTTGGCCTGGATAAAGATAACCAGAAGGGCCGCGGCATCCCTCTGGGATGGCCAAGTTTGTCTGCAGTTACCCCTATCCCAAATCAGGAGCCCGCTCTCCTGTTAGCCACCAAGTAGTTCTTGTTCTGCGTCCTCGCTTTTTAAAATATTTTATTTCGGAGAGGGAGGGAGAGGGAGAGAGAGATAGAAACATCAATGATGAGAGAGAATCACTGATCGGCTGCCCCTTGCACACCCCACACTGCAGATTGAGCCCACAACCCGGGCTTGTGCCCTGACGGAGAATAGGACTGTGACCACCTGGTTCATAGGGCGACGCTCAACCACGGAACTACGCCAGCCAGGCTGCCCTCACTTTTTTTTTTTAAATTAATTTGAGAGAGAGAGAGAGAGAGAGAGAGAGAGAGAGAGAGAGAGAGAGAGACTAGTTCTTGGAAAGGCCTCAAGTGGTACATTCCAGATGTCTTATTACTGTGATAACCTTGGGTTGCTTTCTCTGCACAGATTGGAGCAGGAACAGTAGACAATGTCTCTGTGTATTAAGAACGGCCAGTGTCAGGTTGTTATGACAGTTGCTGCTCCTTTGTCTATTGTCTGAGAGATTCTATAAACGCAGGCATGTGGCCGCTGCTCCTGCTCTCTGTCACTCCAGGACCCCGGGCGGGGGCTGGCTCAGGGACGGGTCTCATGGCCTGCTTAAGCTCACAGGCCACAGACAGACAGCACCACGCTAGGATCCTCAAGCTCACCCTCCTGAGGTTTCTAGGAGCAGGTCAGTGGCACTTGCTGGAGACAGATCTGGACTCTGTGAAAAACACAGAGGAATTCCATGTCTATTTTGTGAATTTGCCCCCAAGTAAGGAATTGGCATTTCTGTCACTCCCTCACAGCACCTCTGGATCATCCAGATATTAATAAACAGAGTAAAGGTCTGGGAGTCAATGGATCTGGATGTCATTTCCAGTGGCAATCTACGTAGCAGTTTGATGGATTATTTAACCTCTGTGAGCCTCAGTTTCCTCTTCTGTACAATGGGGATGATAATGTCCATCCCCACAAAGCCCCCGAGCCCAGCCCCTAGCAGATAGCAGGTGCTCAATGAATGTGAATGAGGTAAATTCCTCACTTAAGACATAAATATAAGAGATGGAAGAAAGAAAGGGTCTCATAGGAAGATGAAAAGAGGAGACAGAGGGAAAGCAAAGACCAGCTGGAGTAAGAGTAGTAAGTTAACACAAAGCTTTTTGTCATGGACAAAGTCTTCACGGCTCTGTGAGCAGCTGGGTGCATGTTCCAGGGCCTCTCTTCTCCCCGCTGCGGTTCAACCTTTGGCCATTTCGTTCCTCATTAGCACCTTTCCTGGGAAGAAGAAGAGAGAAGCTAAAGCTCAACTCGGTCAATTTCTGCTGTTAGCAAGTCTTGTCAAGTTGGGAGAAGAAAGGATGTGGTCGCAGTCAAGGTTGGACATTGTGTGGACGTTTCCGTTAACTTTCTCTCCCTCTCTTTTCTCTTTACTCACATATCTCTCTGGAGAAGTCTGGTCCTTCCTCTTCACTCCCTCGCCTTTCATTCATTTCTAACCCTTGTCCATTGCCTTCTACCCCACCTCACTCCCAACCCAGCACTCCACTGAGCTTGCCTTTTCCAGGACCATCCGTCACCTCTCGGTTGCCAAATCGCATTGTGTGGCATTGGCATGGCTGACCTTAAAACTTGCTATCCCTGTAGCTAGCTACTCCTAGCTTTTGAGTATACTAGTTGCCCACCAAGCTCCATCGCCCCTTCTTCCTGGTGGTCCTATTCTGGAGGCAATGTGTCCGGCTAAAATACCACATTCCCAGCCTCCTTTGCAGCTAGAAGTGTCCCGTGAGACGTAAGCAGGCTTGTGCACAGAGAAGGTCACTGGCCAAGTCTTCTGATCGCTTACACAGAACCCTGACGGTAGCATCCCTTCGCACCCAGCCTTGGGAGATCATTAAGGAAACATTTCTCTAGGACTTACAAGAATTCAGTTGTGGTGAGATTCTCCCTCTTCCCTAACATGGGGGTGCAATGAATGTTCCAGGGAATGGGGGGCTCTAGCTCCACCTCTGTGGGTCCCCAAGAAGGGAAAATCCATTTGGGAGAAGAGGGTTTCACTGTGAAGCGTTGGGAAGGACTCTAGGTTGTCCTGACTGATGATGGGGTGACCTATCCAGAGATAAAGAGCTGCAGAGGGTAGAGGAGGGAGGCCTAGAAGGAGAGGAGACCCACCTTCAGTACTAGCAAAAGTCAGGCTGGAAGGGGGAACCTCCTTAGCTAATGCAGGAAGGAAATGCCCAGGTTCCTGCTTGCGCCCAGAGAGTCCAAGAAGGTCTTAGAGGGCAGGATGCTCAGCAGAGGTTCCTGGACGGCCAGTCAACCCGAGACCTCAGTAGGGATGACACCCTGGCTCAGGAGCAGGGGGACTGGAGTGGGGTGGGGGCAGCATGGATGTTTGTGCAGCTTGTAGAAGAGCCAGGTAGGAAAGGACCAATAAGTTGTGTGAAGGTCACCAGGGAAGGCTCACACTCAGAGTGGGGCCCTCGGGCTCCTGTGAGTCACTCTGGCACAATACACTCCCCTTGCTAGTTTTGTTTGCGGAGTAACATGTCTTCCTGACACACTGTGGTCACTGTACTGGCTGGTCCAGAAGCTGGTGCCAGATTGCTTAGTCATCTCCTGGGAAGACTGTTTCAGACATGTGATACCTCTCCAAGATAATTGCCATGTAGCCAGAAAGCACGTAGGAGCCAGGCAAATTCCGGTGGCACGGAGCTCATGCAACTTCTCGTTGGAGCCTCCGTTTTCTCAACTGTAAGATGGTAATAATCAAGCATACCTGTCATCTCTGTTGTGAGGACCAACTGAAGTCATGTATGTAAAGCAGTGCCTCTAAAACTTCAGGCACTGGGAGCGTGTTAATGTTGTTATATTGCATGAAATTGAAAAACTTTTTCATCTTCCTAAACACAGGTTATATGACCCCATCTCCAGAGTTCCTGGTTTTTATTTTTAACTAGAGGCCCGGTGCACTAAATTCATGCACTGGGGTGGGGGGGGTCCCTCAGCCTGGCCTGTGCCCTCTCACAGTTCGGGACCCCTCAGGGGATGTCCAATTGCTGCGGAGGTGGGAGAGGCTCCCGCCACTGCTGCTGCGCTCACCAGCTGTGAGCCTGGTTTCTGGCTGAGTGGTGCTCCCCCTGTGGGAGCACACTGACCACCAGGGGGCAGCCCTGTATTGAGTGTCTACCCCCTGGTGGTCAGTGAGCGTTATAGCAGCAGGTCATTCCACCGTTCGGTCAATTTACATATTAGCCTTTTATTATATAGGATACTGCATTTTTCCATTGATTTTTTGAGGGAATGAAAGGGAGAGTGGTATGGGGAGAGGGAGAGAAAGAGAGAGTGAAACATGGATGTGAGACAGACACATCGATCTGTTGCCTGCTGCACGTGCCCTTACCAGGGCTGGGGATTGAACCTGCAACCTAGGTACATGCCCTTGACCTGGCATCAAACCTGGGACCCTTTGGTGTACAGTCTGACACTCTTACCACTGAGGCCACCAGCCAGGAGTGGTATGGGGAGAGGGAGAGAAAGAGAGAGTGAAACATGGATGTGAGACAGACACATCGATCTGTTGCCTGCTGCACGTGCCCTTACCAGGGCTGGGGATTGAACCTGCAACCTAGGTACATGCCCTTGACCTGGCATCAAACCTGGGACCCTTTGGTGTACAGGCTGACACTCTGACCACTGAGGCCACCAGCCAGAGCTTCTGATTTAATAGATCCAGGTGGGGCCTAAGAATGTGAATTTTGGACCAATTCCTGGGTGATGCTCCTCCTGGTCCCAGGATCACACCTTGAGAACCATTGCCGTAAAGCATTCATGTTCTTCCTGAGACTTACACGTGCATTTAATGGGTTCCCTTCCTCCCACCTGCTCATGCAGTAGGCATCTCTCACATAAGGCTTAGACTTTCGAGCTGTTTCTTTGCACAGATACTGTTCACGATGGCTCCACACTTCAGTCGTCACCCGGTTCGCAGGAAGACAGCAATCTATGGTCTGTATGGTCTTTCTAGAGATAACAGTAGCCAAGCTACTATTTGTGTAAAAACTTTCACAAGTATAATTTCGTTTGATCTTCCCCCAAACCTCATTTTGTAGAAGAGGACATTGAGGTTGAGAGAGGGTAAACGACTTGGTCACACCCACACAGCTGAAAAGTGATGGAGCCTGGACTCAAGCCCCAGGGTTTGACCCCTAAGATGGTGTTCTCTCCATCCAGTTCAGCTGACTTCACTTTTGTGGCTGTTGCTATTATAACCTGGTGGGGAAAATGCCCCCACTCCACCGCCATTATCATACAGCTTTAGTACGGTGCACGATTCACATTAAAGTCCATACGTTGAATGACTTTCTCATCGACAGCCCTGGGAGCAGCCACAAATCGTGGGTGCGATGATTCCTTGCATCGTCCTTGAGGCATGCCCAGTCTACCCAGGGATAAGGCAAGCAGCTCATCACATGAGAAATGCGGCCCTAGCAGGGATGCCCCCTGCCCTCTAGGACTACGTTGGAGGCGGTGTGTCCAGGATGAAAACGTTTAGAACCAGGTTCAACCAATAAGAATGCCGAAAAGCAAATGGAAACTACAGGCTATCCAGTGAGAAGGGGAGCCAACTGCCTCCCAGAAATGGGAAAGTTCCTGGGGCTGGAAACGGACCCTCTGGCTTCATTTGCAGTAAGATTTGGAGCCAAAGAGGTACTCTCCCTTGGATGCAATTAGGGCACCGGGTTTTTGCTGTGAGCAGCGCTGGAGGGATGCCGGGCTGGATGAAAGAGGACAGCCGAGGGGACCAGACACACCTGGCTGCCAGTCTGGGCGCCTCCACTTCCCGACAATCCTGGGCGAATCCCCAGCCTCTGACAGCTCCTACCGCACGGCCTGTTGTGGGAATGAAACGGGATAATGCATCGGAGTTCATTAGCGGGACGTGCACACGCTTAGCTCTTGGCGGTGGTGGGATTGTGGTTTTCCTACCTTACATCAGAAGAGCCTTCCTTTCCGGGATGAGTCTTGGGGATCTGGTCTCCCTTTCCGGAGGCGAATGGGCCACCTGCTCCTTCTCCCCGACACCTGGAGAACAGGTGTGCGAGCAGGTGTGGCCAAGGATGGGCTTTCATAGCTCAGTTTGGGTTGCTGAAAAGCAGAGTCAGAGACAAGGGCTTGGGTGTGGGGGCTTATGTTGGAGGTGAGCCAGGGAGCGAGCCTGAGGGAGGCAGCTCCAGGTGAAGGTGTGTCCCTGAGCGGCTTACAGCTCGGGCACCGGGGCTCCATCGTGCTGGGGACCGTCTGAGGAACAATGTAGAATGAAGCTCCCACTTGTCCTTTAAGAATGACAGACAGACTAGCCTGACCAGTGTGGCTCAGCGGTTGAGCATCGACCTATGAACCAGGAGGTCGAGGTTCGATTCCCGGTCAGGGCACAAGCCTGGGTTGTGGTTTGGTCCCCAGTCGGGGGGCATGCAGGAGGCAGCTGATGGATGATTCTCTCTCATCATTGATGTTTCTATCTCTCTCCCTATCCCTTCCTGTCTGAAATCAATAAAATATATATATTTTTAAAAAGAATTAGCAAGGCAGAAGTTTCTGAGCATTTTATACTAAAGCCATTGATTAATGCAAAGCCGAGGGCCCGACTTCATATAATGGACATGAACGTTTTTAGGCAAGATTTGGTCTCTCTTAAACAGCAACATGAAACAGGCACAACTGGTGATTTGGGGAAAGTGTGCTTTGAGATACGCACACCCTTGTCGGGGTGGGAGCCGGTTGGAGGCCACCTAGACAGCGTTGGGAGAGGGAAGGGGTTGGAATAGAAATCACCGATTTCAACAGCTGCTCCTGAGATGATGGCCTTGGAAATCTTTTAAAAATGATTCCCAACCTCCCTGCAGAGAGTCTGATTTGTTGGATATGGAGAGGACAGCCTTTTGGAAGAGCCTTTGGGAACCAGGGTGCACGCCTGGGTTTAGAGCTACTGGACTGGATGATAGCTAAACCTTCCCCTCCCCTCCTCCTCCACCTCACCCCCCAAACCAGGTCTCTTTGACTCAACTCCAACTCACTTATCAAAGGGCCGAGGTGTGCACTAAAGTGGGCTCTAGACTGTCAACCTCTCCGGAAAGCAGAGGTCGGTGGTAGGCGGTGTGTTTGGTAATGACTCAAGCGTGGAAGAGAAACATTAGAACGGTGAGTGAGTGCTCAAGCCCATTAACATCCGGAAGCATTGGCAGGATCGGGGAATTAGTAATAAAAGTCATTCTCATGTCTGCGAAAGTAAGGGGCCCCAGCTCCTGGGACTCTGGCCTTGCCCTCCAGGTGACCTTCTGGCCCATCCCCATCCCTCCCTCCAGCACTCCCTGGTCCCCACCTGGCCCCTGGACATGCGTGTGGACTGGGAGTGGGAGGAGAGGAGAGAGACTGGGCAGAGAGAAGCCCGCTGGCCACTGTCTGGATTTAATAAGCACCTGACTCACCCAGGTATCTTGTTGAAGTGCCGATTCTCTTTCCATGTGGGGCGTGGCCAAAGGACTGAGGCGGAGGCGTTCCTAACAAGCTCCCTGGTCATTAGTGATCCCTGCAGCTGCTGGTGACCACGCCCCCCACTACGCCCCCCACTCAGAGGACCAGCCTGTGAAACAAGGGCGAGGGGATCCAGAGGGCGGGTCCAGGGGGCGGTTCCGAGGCAGAAGGCCTGAGTCTGAATCACAGCTTTCAGTCATCACAGCTGCATGGCCTTAGGTGAGATTCTTACCCTGGAGTGTCTCCATCTGAGAAACGTGGAGATAATCGGACTTGTGTCAGAATTGTGAGGATGAAAGAAGTTCAAGTGTGGAGAGCATCTCACACAGGGCCTGGCAGGTGGGAAGAACTGTGCGCCGATATTAAACAGACTGAAAAAAGAACGGGAGTTGCTCAGGGAGCCAGTGCGGGAGGAGGAGACCAGAGCTGAGCTGGGCTCTGGGAATGGCAGTTTGTTCTATCACTGTGTTCCCACCCCACGAGTTAGCTAGTCCTGGAAATGGCTGCTGCTTTGTCACCGGCACTCTTTATGCGGCTTGTTCCAATAGTGCTGGGCGAAACCTCTATTGAGGGAACCCCCTGAGCCTCCCTTGAATTTGGAGGCAGCGCATCTGCTCAGCACCCGTGCCTTGAAGTGCTTTCGATGAGCCATCCCTACACTGCTATCCCGTTGCTTTAGTCCAACGGCAGAGAAGCTGGTAACGAGCCCGGCCCTGAAGAGAGATTCGGGTAGGAACATCCTTTTCTTTCCCCTGTGAGACTTCATTGACTACCCAGGCAAAGGCCCAGCGGGAGCTCTGAATTGCCCCTGTCTTGTTAGCAGCCATGGCTTCCCACTGACTGGGCACTTGGAGCAAGTGGCAAAGGATCCTGGGATCCTGGCGGGGCGGGGGGTGGGGGACAGAACCCTCATGCTGGCCTGTTCTTTTATTATTATTTATGTATTTATTCATTATTAATTAATTAATTAATTTATTTATTTATTGCCAATTTCCTGGATTCTCTGTACACCTCTTTGTCCTATTCAAGACATTTAATACTCTGTGTAGGCTGCTGGCTCCTCTTTTAACATATGTTTTTATTGATTTCAGAGAGGAAGGGATTGGGGGAGAGAGATAGAGACACCAATGATGAGAGAGAATCATTGATCGGCTGCCTCCCGCATGCCCCCTACTGGGGATTAAGCCCACAACCCAGGCATGTGCCCTTGACCAGAATAAAACCCGGAACCCTTCAGATCTATCCACTGAGCCAAAACAGCTAGAGCACTTCCTGGTCCCTTTAAATATGCTTCTAGAAGCTTCCCTCTCATTTGTTATCTTTGATCTAGACTTAGGCTAGGAATCATATAATCCAGCTTGTTACAATTATGTGTGGAGTACCCTCAGGATATAGACGAACACTCAGCTGTTCCATATCACTATTAGGACAGAACTTTCTAGTGCAGTGGTTCTCAACCTTGGCTGCACATTAGAATCACCTGGGAATCTTTTTAAAATCCTGATTTCTGGGCCTCATCCTCCGGAAATTCTGTTTCTTTGTTACTAATATTGTGGCCCCACTCCATAACAAAGAAACAGAATTTCCGGAGGATGAGGCCCAGAAATCAGGATTTTAAAAAGATTCCCAGGTGATTCTAATGTGCAGCCAAGGTTGAGAACCACTGTTCTAGTGGGTTATGGAAGAAGTTAGGCTGTGGAATCAGAGAAACTCGGTAATAAGACGTAAATACTGCCTGGCTGGTATTGCTCAGTGGTTGGGCGTCAACCCAGGAGCCAAGAGGTCATGGTCTGATTCCCGTAGACACTAGTCCTGTAGAGGTAACCTAGGAGATCAATTTCACTAACTTTCCAACTATTTACCTTTTAGGGAAATGATGGATTGATCGAAAGTTATTTCTCCCTGCTGACTGGGAAGTGTTTTACGGGTGAGTACACACAAGTCAATGAGTGTTTTCTCCATTGGGTGTCTGTGAGGCAGACTGTGGATTGGAGGCAGCTATCCGCACTCCCATCTAAAAGTATATGTGCTCATAAATTGCTAAGCAGACACAACTCTAATTGGATATATTCTGTTCAAATGACACATTCTCCGGGGGGCGGGGCTGGGGGGAATCATGTTTTTCTGCTGTGAAATTGGTTTGCTGGGATTCTGCCAAATGGAAGCCTTATCGTAGTAAATACACCAACTTTCATTATTCATTTCTATTTGCTTGAAGAAGTACTCTTATGTGACACACATATGTTCATACATTTCCCTGTTGCAGCAACATGAACTAAATAAGTCACTTTCACACATAAATGTAACTCCAAGAGTTATTGCTAACTTGTGTTTTCTATACCATTCACACATTTTCCCATTCAGCTGGAGATAGTGTGGTGTTTGGGTAATGGGGAGGAATTATGGAGCAAAGAATGAGGATCTTTTTAGTGTTCTTCCAAGTAAAGGCGGGGAAAAAGCACGGGCTACCCATCTGTTATCACTGATACATTGAAACATCTCTATCTATAGAAATTCATCCAAGTACAACTGGGTTGCCAAACTCATCTACTGAGAGCCTACGTAACCAAAATGAGGCTTCACGTGTTTGCAGCCCTAAGTCACCAAGGCACACACATCAGGGCCCATTCCGCCATCTGGTGTCCATGGGAGGAAGCGTCCGTTGAGACAAGCGATCCCTGGCGTTTCTCTCACACGTTATCGGTGGCTGTGGCATTGTTACAATCTCAGTGAAAGGGAGGTCCACAATCTCTGCAAATTCTAAAAGAAGGAACATTGGAAATATCTTTGAAAACGTAAAGCGCATACATACACCCTTGCTCTAGGGATTCCACTTTTATGAATTTATCTTAGAAATATATTTACACATGCACACAAAGTAATGTATGTACAAGAATATTCCAGAAGACTGCTTGTACTAGTGGATAACCCGTAATAAGAGAAATATCCATCAGTAGGCTACTGGTTAAATTAATTATGATTTCCCACACAATGGATATATATTAGGAAGCTGTTTGAAAAAATAAACAAGGAAGTCCATATTTACAGATACGGGATGATCACCAAGACGTATTGCTAAGGAAAATAAACATGGGCTGGCACAGTGTGCATCATATGCTGCTATTGGTGTAAATAGGCTGACATAGAATAACTAAACAGCACGGAATATCGTTGGAAGGATGCCCATGAGAGTGGGCACTGTGTTTCACTGGGAAGGAAAGAACCATGGTGGTCAGAGATGAGAGGGTAACTTACCTCATACAATTAACACTTCGTAGTGTAGGGTCATCTTTAACATGCGTATGTCAGTGGCAACAGCATACAACTGTCTTTTTAACATTCACAGGGAAAAATGAACATCTGAATTTCTTCAATTTGGAAATTGCACGGATATATCTTTCTACTCTGTGAGAATTCACATGTGCAATAGAGAAGAGAGACAATGCATATATGATTCCCCTTTCCTTCATTTCCACCTCTTTTTCCTTTTTTATGTCCACCTCCATCTAGTAGTGTGAATGGGGGGTATTTTAGGGGTGGGGGGGACACAGGATTGAACCAGAGGGGCCAGATTGAACCAAGAACCGACTGTATTAACGTGATTGAACACTTTGGAGAGGGTTGAGGTCCTTCCTTCGAGTGTTCTTGAAGGCAGTCGCCAAGCTTGGGGAGTCGGTCTTCCAGGAGGGTGTATGCAGCAATGGAAGCAGAGAGCGTCTTGTTCGATGGTTTCCATGAAGGTACTCTACTCATCCCTCCCTGGTATTCCCATGGTAGAAAGAAACGCATTGTAGTGGTGGGGTCCAGGACTCGCTACCCCAAAGTCCAGTACCTTGACATGCTGAGTATTTTCTGCTGAAGGAATTTGACAGGTGGATTGTGTGGTGGGACTTTCTGGCCTTCCCTGTGGCAGGTCATAAGACCCTCATGTGAGAAGCGCCTTCCATATGCCCTCAGGATAAGAGTTTCTTTACCTCCAAGGGAGAAAGGCCACCAGCGAAATCTGAAGAAACAGCACAGTCAATAGTATTTTTTATTGGTTTCAGGTGCACAGTATAGTAGTTAGGCAATCATATACTTACAGAGGGATTCCTCTGATGTTTCCAGCACGCACTGGACACCATGTATAGTTATTACAGTATTATTGACTCTATTCCCTGAGCTGTACTTTTTACAACCCTGTGACTACAAAATGCTTATTTATTGAATGCTACTCTATTATTTATGTGTGTGTGTATGTGTGTGTGTCTGTGTATACATCCTATATAACAAAAGCCTAATATGCTAAGTGTCCGACCGTTCATTCGACTGTTTTACCAGTCGCTATGATGCTCACTGACCACCAGGGGGAAGATGTGCCAACTGGTAGGTTAGCTTGCTGCTGGGGTCCTGCCGATTGGGACTGGGCAAGATGGGCCGGACATGCCCTGGAGGCCTCCTGCAGTCACCCCGCCCCCCCAGCCCCGATTAGCACCGGTGGGGTCCCTCAGCCTGGCCTGCTCCCTCTCACAATCCAAGACCCCTTGGAGGATGTCGAGAGCCGGTTTCGGCCGATCTCTCAGGCCAAACTAAGGGACCACACCAGTGCACAAATCTGTGCACTGGGCCTCTAGTTTATATATGATCAGATTAAGTTAATTATTGTTACAATATGGATGAAGCTTAGCTTTTTCAGGAAGCATTTCCATTTCCCAAAGGGTTCATTTGCAGAATTGAATCTCCATTTGATGAGTGTTGCCAGGGAAATGGCTTTGAGCAACCACATTACTCTTCTCCTTTCTTCTCCCATCAGTGAGCTCACAGGTATTTACAGAGCATGGACTGTGTGTCAGGCACTGTTCTAGGCACTAAGGTTGCGAGAGGTAAAGACAGAGCCAGCCCTGGAGAGGCCAACACTCCAGGTGGGGAGGCAGACAATACACACAATAAGCAAATTAGAAAGGTATTTTTAAGTGCTGATAAATGTGATGGAGGAGATAAAAACAGGGTGGTGCCAGGGGAATGGGGGACAGGGCAGCATTTTAGCCAGGCTTGGAGAAGGCAAGAAGCCCCAAGTGATGACAGGGAGGGCAAAGCAATTATCCTGGGCAAACATTTTCCAGGCAGAGAGAACAAGTGCGAAGACTGGCATGTGTCAGGGAAAGAAATAAAACTGGGTTTAAATAGCATGTGTAGTCTCTCAGATTCATCTCTCTATAATTATCACATCAACCCCAGACTCCCATATCCAACTTGGCTCTTTTAGGTACCCCAAATCTATCAGATAAAAACCTGAACTTTTAGTTACATGAGCCAATCTCAAATTCAACCTCCGCCCTGGTCTCTTCATCTCAATAAATAGCATCTCTATTTCTCCAGTTGCTGATGCCAAAAATTCAGGTCATTCTTGACTCTTCTCTTTTCCTGGAATTTCACATCATACCCATCAGGAGATCACAATGACTGCTCCTTTTACTTACATGAAATTGAATCTGATCATGGCTCACCACTTTTATTCCTCCCACCTTGGTGCAAACATGGACGGTTGCAATTGCCTCAGAAGAGGTTAGGGTGTTGGCTGAGGTGCTGTAACAAAATCATCATCCTAGCTGAGATGCTGAGCTGAAAATATGGTAGTCCAGATAAGATAGTTGCCGATTTCTCTCTAGCCAAGAGCTAGAAGGCTCTATTCTGTGAGGTCATCCAGGAACTAGATTCTTTCCATTTTGTATCTCCAGCATTCGTCAAGGTATTGTTCTTTTCTTCATTTTTGAAGAGGCTCCTTCTTTTTCCAGCCCACAGCAAAAAAGGGAAAAAGAATGACAGTGTGTGTGTGTGTGTGTGTGTGTGTGTGTGTGTGTGTGTTGTGTGTGTGTGTGTGTGTGTGTGTGTGTGTAGGGGAAGGGTAGCTTCCCTTTTTAGGATGCAGCCTTGAACATATCAATTCCAGTCACATCCTTTTGGTCGGGTCATGGTCATATGGCATACCTAGCTGCAAGGGAGTCTGGGAATGTACCATCCAGCTGGGCAGCCATGGGCTCCTTTGGGCTGTGCCTCAGCTGAGGAGAGCTGCCTTGACTGAGGTCATGCCCTGCCTGGGCAACCTACATCCAGTGACTGAGCGAGAAGGGGACAGAAAGACCCAGCTGTTCAGGACACTCTGACAGGTGATACTTGCTCCAGAAAGCCCCACTGGGTTGCCCGAGGCTTGCTGGAATTGCAACTATTTTCTCTGCCAATCTTGCTTTCTCTTCTTCCTTCACAAATATTGGTTCCTATTCCTAATAAACCCTTTGCATTCCAAATTCGGTCTCAGGAACTGCTTCTAGAGAGCCCAACCCATTGGTCTCCCTGATTCTACCTGTGTTTGCCTACAGAATATTCCCCACACAGCCACCAGAGGGGTCCCTTGGAAATATTATTCAAATCATGTGACTTCTTTTCTCTGAACCTTCTGGTGAGGGGGCTTCCCATATTGTATTTGTATTGCTTAGTGAAATTCATGTCCTGACCATGGCCAACATGCCCCACAAGATTTGCCTCACCTGACTGCCCCCTGTCTACCTCATCGCCAACTTCACTCACTCCTTGCTCATTTCCCTCCAGCCTCACCAGCCTCTTCCTTGGGTATGCTCACTCCCTTCCAGACCTGGAGTTTTGTCCTTGATGCTTCCTTCCTCAGGGATTGATGGGGCTCACTCCTTCTAGTCTCTGTTCTAAGGTCACCTCCTCAGAGAAGCCTTCCCTGATTGTCCTATTTAAAATAGCACTTCCTTCCACCAATCTCCATTCCTTTTACCATGTTTATTTTTCCTCACAGCACTTACCACTTCATCTATTTGTTTATTATTATTATTTTTTTTTACCTTTCCCAACTAGAGAAATTTCAGGGTAGAGGTTTTTATCTGCTTTGTTTGTCATTGTTCTGGTACACAGTCACCTTTAAAGAATAGTCATGGAATCTATAATAATAAAAGAGTAATATGCTAATTAGACTGGATGTCCTTCTGGACGTCCTTCCTTCCTTCCGGACAAAGTCACAGCAGGTGGGGGCCAAGGCAGAGGTGGCAGTCTGACATCCCCCAAGGAGTCCCGGATTGTGGGAGGGCGCAGGCCAGGCTGAGGGACCCCACAGGTGCATGAATCTGTGCACCGGGCCTCTAGTAAACAAATAAACGGAAAGTACGGAGTGCTGAGGATAGAGGTCAGCAGAGGCCAGGTCATGGAGGACACTGTAGGCCACAGTGAGGAGATTGCAATTTGTTCTAATTTTAACAGGGAGCCATGGAGTGTCTAAGTGGGAGAGTGGCCTGGTCTATTCTTTGGGATAATCACTCAGTTGAACTCTAAGGGCCCAAAACCTCAGAGTTACCAATGATAGGCTGCTCACCACTTCTTGAAGAAACCCCCTCCATTGCTGAAAATCTTCATTAAACATTTCTTTCATATATTCTTCCCCATAAATGCTACTCATTGCTCCAAGTTCTCTCCAAGTTCCTCTTGTTTTGAGGAACAACTCAAAACAAGTTTAAAACTTCTTCCACATAATCATTCTTGAAATATTTGGAGACAATTGTCTTTTTAAATTCCTTTTGTGTGTGTGCCTTTCCCCTTGTTTTATTTTATTTTTTGGAGGCCGTGTTTTAAGTCTTCTGCATTCCCGGGTAAACAGCCACGGTTCTTTGATAATTCATTGCCTTTCAGAGAGTTCTGGCTTTTCAATGTGCTCCTTAAGAACGGCCAAACTTTGGTCTGACCAGCACAATACAAAGGAGCAATTGTGTCTAAGATTGGGCTGTCCATGCCTTTGAACTCAGCCTAATCCAATTACATTTCAGCCATGTCACTGTTGGGTCAGGCTGCACTTGTAGTCAGCAGAAACATCTGAAACGTCTGTAAGCTAAAAGTGCCTCACCCCCTGCTTAACCTATGCACTGAGGTTTACATTTATCCTGTGGTTTCTAGCTGCATTCTCTCGGCTGAGCAACATCTAAAAATGTGTAGACGTTTTGTTCTATTCTTCATCTGGTTTGTTGAAAATATTGAACCGAATGGGACTGGGGACAGACTTCTGTAGTTTTCTTCTTGAAGTTTGTTTCTAAATTACAAGCTTTTCAAATAACGGACTCAGTGGATAGAGAAGTGCATTAAACATTTCTTTCATATATTCTTCCCTATAAACGCTACTCATTACTCATTATATCTGTAGTGTGAGCATCTTGGTAGATAAATACAAACATTTTGGAGCAGAGCAGGTGAAGGGGGACGTACTATATTGAAAAAAACTAATATGTGGAAACAAAGGGAAAGTCATAAATAGCCTTGGCTACTTAAATAATCACTGGGATTTATCTGTCCCTAAGAGACAAGTGTCGTCGCCTATGAAGGTCCCTGATGTATCTGTGCATGTCCATTTAATGAGATGCTTTAAGAATGTTTCTTAAAATCCATGATCTTTTTGAAGGGTCCATACAGCTCAACACTGTTGTGTGTCCATACTCATTTTATTTTTTTTAATATATTTTATTGATTTCAGAGAGAGGAAGGGAGAGAGAGAGAGAGAGATAGAAACACCAATGATGAGAGAGAATCATTGACCACCTGCCCCCTACACGCCCCCTAATGGGGATCGAGCCCGCAACCCAGGCATATGATATGCTCTGACCAGAATCAAACCATGACCTCCTGGTTCATAGGTGGACGCTCAATCACTAAGCTGTACCAGCTGGGCTCCATACTCATTCTAAATGTAAAGATTTAAATGTTTAAAAAGTAATAGGTCGTATTCATGGGAGACATGTATACCTCCTACTCTCTTCAAAATAGTGATCCATTCTCTAAGTCCTCCTTTCCTTTCATATAATCTGGACCTAACAGAGCTAATGAATCCACATGGGGTTCGGTTGTTTCACGTTATAGCCTCTGAGCATTATAGCAGCTGCTAAACCAACTCGTAGTATGACAGTCCCATCCACCGTTCAGCGTCTCACTCCTGAGGACACCATCAGAAGATCAGTCATCAAATGCTTGGTTAACGTGGAAACACCTGTTACAATGAAAGAATTTTTCTCTTATGTAGTAACCTAATAATGATGTCAAAAACACAACTGGGCAAAACTTGTTGTAACTGGTGTGAAGAGAGTCCATGTTGTTTTTTTTGCGGTCATCTGATATTCATCCAAGTGCCCATAAGCCATCTTCTTGCACAACGTATATCATTGGGCTGTGGATTGACGTCAATCTCAACCGATGCTTGGTTTTCATAATCTATTGCTTTAGTCTTCTTTTTATTTTTTTTTAATTTTTTTAATTTTTTATTACAAAGGGATTGCATATGTGTCCATTTTTCCCCCCGCCCCAGACAGTCCCCCAGCCTCCCCTATCCCCCAGTGTCCCATGTCCATCGGTTATGCTTATATGAATGCATACAAGTCCTTTGCTTTAGTCTTCTTGTTTATCATTCAAAAAATTCCTGTTTCTCCCACTGTGAAGTGATACAAATGCATTACATATAATTTGGGTTTAGGGAAAATAAGAAAAAAAAATATTACAAACTGAAATGCTCTTAATATTTTGGTGCGTTACCTTTCAGAATTTTTTCTATACACATTCTTTGCAACATCACAGCGCTGTACATATGTTTTTTAAATAAAATGTTCATGTTATGAGAATGTCTTCCTTACTATCCTACGTTGTGAGGATCAATGAGAGTGATGTGGAGGTCGCAATTACAGGTTCTCGCCACTTGGGGTACATTTTCCTGGATTTGTAGCCCCGAAAAGCATTTTGGACAGCTAGCTGCTTATATTATTTTCTGGCTGAGCTTCAATTCCATTTTCATGATGTCCATTTCACCTTTTCAGTGTGAATAAAATTTCCTTGGTGTTATAGTAATAAGTTTAGTTAGTATAAGATAGCATAATCAAATTTCATTTTTTATTAGAGTGAATTTTAAACTATACGTAGAAGACTTAATGTGTATATGTGTGTGACCCTGATAAGTAACTTGTAACCCCCTGCGTGTTACCTCCTGATAGATAACTTGTAACTCCTGACAAACAACTTGTAACTCCCTGCGTGTGTATCCCAATAAGCCCCGAAGGCCACCGGAGCACACTGATATGAGACACTGAAGCAGCCCACCCATTGGGTATAAAAAGAAGGACTCTCGCAGCAGCAGTCAGACGCCTGTCTGACCTCCATAGACAAGACGTTCTCCTTCCCCCTTGGAAACTTCCGTTCCTGCTCTCCTTCTGAGCCCAGACTGTTAGAGGCCTCTCTTCGAGTCAAGAGACCAAGCTCCTGCCGCAGCGTATTTGATGACCTCCGTGTGTCTCTGTCAGCGAGTGTCTCCAGGTGGCCTGCCAAGGACTGAAACCCATCAGCTCTGTGGTAAATAAATCTGTGTG
>NW_006300363.1:1371123-1373591 GCF_000327345.1 Myotis davidii | reverse complement strand
TTTCCCAAGAGACCACAGATAGTAAGGGGCATAGTCAGGACTCAAACTCAAATGTGCTGAGTTAAAACCTCTGCCTTAATTAACCCGAATACCTCACTCCTTTCCCACTGGGAGCTTGTTGGTGGATATTGATTAGATTCCCAACCCAGAAAGAGACAACATTGAAAGTCTTTTTAAAAAAACTCTCCACTCTTGCTAAATGTTTAATGTTATGTTCAAAGTCTCTGCTTGTGAAGTAAATAAGAGAGTTTTTGAACATGTGATGCAATGTGATTTCAGGAATACACAACCTTGGACTCTGAGTCTAGGTCTCTAAGATAGTTCCATTTACAAAGTAAAGTAGGAGAGGATATGAAGTCAGTAAGAGTTTTAAATACAAGGTCCTATGTTTCTTGTAAAACAATTGTCATGTATTCTTCAACCTAAGTATCTACGTGTTGATGTATTCCTATTCATGGTTAATAAAATATACTAAGTGCAGCAT
The DNA here is from genome assembly GCF_000327345.1 of Myotis davidii. NCBI lineage: Eukaryota > Metazoa > Chordata > Mammalia > Chiroptera > Vespertilionidae > Myotis > Myotis davidii. The sequence continues at coordinate 1,373,107 of NW_006300363.1, read as the reverse complement.
TAAATCCAAGAGTTGGCCAATCAACAAGACAAAACAGCCACTAGATTTGCCAAGATTTTTTGGATTTTTTTCCTTAATGATTTTTCCATTTGCTCTGCCAAATTAAACTTCAAATTAATGTATCTTTAAAATGTCATTTAATGTCAGTCATCAGCCAGCTCCTTGGTTATTACTGTAAGTTAATCATTGGGGTGTGAATTGAACTATATGGGGGAGAATGATAGCCCAGACTACAGGTCAACCACATGGTGCTAAAGTTACAGGAAACAATAAATCACAGACTGGGAGATAAACAACTGCATGGCATCTTAAGGCTCATCATAAGGGCTTTTCATTAGACCCATGTGTGCTTTTAGAAGAGTTCTGGGAGCATCGTATACTTCTCAAACATGTTCAGAGGCAAAGCACTCAGGACAAATAATAATTATAATTTATTAACTGCACACATTACTATCTATTATCTTTGTGTTTAATTATACAAACAAGGGAACATTTTACTAGAAAGAAAGGAAAGAAAGAAAAAAGAAAGGAAGGAAGGGGTGCATTGATTAAAATTGAGGTATAATCCTATATAATCAAAGCGTAGTATGCAAACTGTCCCCTCGACCAGGAGTTCGTCCTGGAGTTCAACCAGGGGGCAGGGCCGGCCAGGGGAAGGGAGGGAGTACCTGGCCGGCAGCCAGCAGCTGCTAGGGACCTTACCAGTGCGTGAAGTTCGTGCACTGTGTCTCCAGTTAACATGTAAAATGCACTGATCTCAAATGTTCAGTTGGATGGGTTTTAACAATTGCATGTACCCAAGTAACAACCATCTAAAATAAAATATAGACTATTTCCACCCCTCCAGAAGGTTCTCTCAGATGAGGAAGTACATCCATCAGCCAGCATCATTAAAAACCCCTTCTCCCCATCCCCAGTCCTCTCAATGTCTATTGCTCAGTTTGCAGCTGCTGCCAAAAATGTTCTGTCCTCAATGTCAAACCTCTCCAAGTTTCTTTTCCTGGTGTTTGGATTCTCTCTCTCTCTTTCTCCCTCCACCATGGAGCTTTATGACATAAAACAACTTGGCTCCTCTTCACTAGTGTCCTCTCTTTCTCACCCATTGAGGGAATTCTCCACAGGAAAGCTGAGCCCGGGAGTGATCTAGTCACAAATAATAATCCATCTCGTGTTTGACTATTCGGAGTGTGTGTGTGTGTGTTTGTGTTTGTGTGTGTGTGTGTGTGTGTGAAATAGGTACTATAACATAAGGAAGACTCTAGGTAATAACTAAAGACTACAGATAATAACTAAAAGAAAGAGAGAGAGAGAGATTGTGATTTCATCACAAAAGGGAAAGGACCACCATTGTTTTATATTTGTGGCGGTATGCTTTTCTCCTTATCATGGAGCACAATGTTCATTAAAAGCATTTCAGAATCACTGCCCCACAAGAACTTTTCTTAAATGGATGTGCCTCAAGGAACTTTAGACCTGAGGATATAAACCAAGACCACCCCAAGGAGAACAAGCCAAGGACTTATTCCAAGTTTGCAATGGCCAGGGAGTCAGTCATCATCATTTGTGTCAGGCAGAGGCTCAAAGTCAGTTCGAAGAATGGGAAAACTTCATAGTGGACAAAAAGGGAAGGTTTCAAGTATGCCCTGGCTGGAGCTTGTTGGTTTGGGAAAGCTGGACTAAATAGAGGTCAGACAGCCTATGTGATTGGTTAGAAGAACATAGTTGGCTTTTTCTGGTTGGTCCTAAGTTGGGCCAATAGCTACAGAGGCTGTGATTCGGCTTTCTGGATGGGTCGCTACAGAGATATGGGTCAGCATGCTATTTTTATATATTGTCTGGCAGTTGTCCATTTGTATATTCAGTTCCTTAGAGCAAATGAAGCATGAGATAACTGTGGAATCATGAACAGTCCCCTCAAAACCTTCCCAATCAACATCATCACCATTCTCTCCACCCACTCCACTCCTTTTCTTCTTTGAGTCCC
>NW_006300363.1:1361641-1370304 GCF_000327345.1 Myotis davidii | reverse complement strand
CTCAGTTTCCTGACCTATACAATGGGAATAACAACAGTACCCTTCAAAGGGTGGTTGAGATTAGATGAGATATGACACAGGACTTGGTAGAGTTACTTTTGGAAAGCATTAATGAGTTTTAATTTCTATGCCAGCTGAACTTAAAAAAATGCACCTATAGATTTCTTAACCAACTGCTTCGTGCTCTGTTTCAGCCTGCCCCAGGCCAGATGATGTACCGTTTGCCACAGTTACCCCCTTAAAAACATCCTATGATCCAGGGGAGCAGATAATGTACTTCTGCAAGCCGGGCTATGTGTCCCGCGGAGGGATGAGACGGTTTACCTGCCCCCTCACCGGAATCTGGCCCATCAACACGCTGAGATGTACACGTAAGTCAGCGCCTTGTGCACATTCTCGCCCCTCCCTCCAATTCTGGACATTTTGGGCAGATAACCTACCTTATCATGTTCCGCGTGTGGAAGGCCAGCAGAGCTGTGGGGGAGAGGGGAGTCTTGTGAAGAAACAAGAGGGCCCGAGGGCTTCTCCATGGGAGATGAGACCAAGGGCGGTAGGTACTATTTAGAGAAGGAGAGACAAACTTAGCATAGAGCTGGGAGAGCTGTATAAAAGAGACCTGGTATGATCAAAGGAGAGGGAGACTCTGCAGAAGTGAAAAAAGAAGTACAGCTACTCTGAAGTTGAAACAGATGCCAAGGAGACTCTTGAAAATAAAACATGAAGAATCATCATATCTCAGGACTTTGCCTCAAAATGAAAACAGAATGAAAAGTTACTGAAATGTCAATAAATTTTATCTAAATTATGTATATACTAGAGGCCCAATGCATGAAATTCGTGCAAGGGGCTCGGCCCCCACCTGCCGCTGCGGCCACTTCTGCCTCGGCCCTCCTAGTACCCGCTTTGTCCGGAAGGTCATCCGGAAGGACATCTGGTCTAATTAGCATATTATGCTTTTATTGTTATAGATTACATGTGATATTTATAGTAAAGTATAAATATACTACAGATTATACTAAATTAATAATGTAACATAAATTATATACGTTGATGTTTCATTGTTGCTTTATGGTAGATGGTTGCCTTTATTTATCCTCAAAATTGGGTTCTGTGATATCAAGCTGGCATTATTTTTACAGTCAAATATTGAGCAATCAACCAGAGGATTTCTGGCAATTTTATGTGGAAATTAAGCACTAAAAATAACTATATGGACCTATCTAGCTTCTGGTTATTTTAATCATAGGGACTGACTTCTGTGAACATTATACATGTCCATACAAGTGGTTTTAATATATTCTTTGATGAAAAAAGACCAAACAATGTATTTTTAAAAAATATGTTTTTATTGATTTTAGAGAAAGAGGAAGGGAGAAGGAGAGAGAGAGAAACATCAATCGATGACTGCCTCCTGCATGCCCCTTACTGGGGATTGAGCCCATACCCCGGGCATGTGCCCTGACCGGGAGTTGAACCAGCAACCTCTTGGTGCATGGAATGACAACCAACTGAGCCACACTGGCCAGGGCAAGACCAACAGAATTTTTAATGAAAAACCACTATAACATCATTTGGGAATTTTTAAATTTAAATTGGCCATAACTCTGGAACACTAACAATTTCATTTTTCAAGTTATTTTCTGTGTATATTTTTGTATTATTATAAAGAGCAGATATCATTTTGTGTTTTCCTATTTTCATTAGCATGTCAGAAACATTGACTATGCCTCTATGATCTTCCTAATCAATATTTTATTGGCTGCATTATATACAGTTGATTTATCATCATTCATTAACACAATACCCTGATCATGAACTTTTAGGCTGTTTGGTTTTTGTTATTAGAGGTAGCTATGTAATGAACACATTAATGCATACATCATTTGACTTATTTTAGTTATTTTCTTAGAATAGTTACCAGTAGAGTTATTGGATCAAAGGATAGAAAGGAGCTTATATATTTTTATTTTAATACAAAATTCTATAAATAGATATTTACCTTTTTATCTTTAAATCACAGCCAGAGTGTGTCCTTTCGCTGGAATCTTAGAAAATGGAGCTGTACGCTACACAACTTTTGAATATCCCAACACAATCAGTTTTTCTTGTAACAACGGGTAAGGACTTCTGAGTGACTGAATAGCTAATAGATGAAGCACATTTCTATGCCCTTAAGTTAAACATTAAGACTGGTCCATAATTTATTTCTAGCCTTGGGCTTGCTGAATACAAATTACTAAATACACAATGGTGTTGAGGGTGGGTAAGGGGTGGAGAATATGATAATTACTGAAATATATCCAATTTTGGGGTGCTTCTGATTAGTTGCTTATCTGAGGACGTACATTGAAATTATTGAAACTAGACGGTAATTCCTTATAATTTCTGGCCCAAATCTTAGCACGAGGATTAAAATATTTTAGGAATTAGATTTGGGCTTTCGTTATGAGGCTAACTTGATTGACTGACCTGGTAGTCTCTAAAGAGAATTCTGAGGCAAAGGGTGGGAGGATGATGTTGTGGGACATAGTTCTCTTCATTCTCAGAACAGCACAACACCCCCAGGTAGAAAGCCCTGTGGCCGGTAATATAACTCATCTGCCTTCTGAGCAAAGACACCACTGGTGATGTTGGCAATAGCATGTTGGCTGCAATGCAGTCGGGCAAAACCTTACTGAGGAAGGGGATTGGAGATTAAGACATACTGTGTGTGAAAGAGAAATGCAGTCCTTTCTTCAAAGCACAGGTTACTAGTGGGTCTGATGACAAGCAACATTGAAAAAATTGGCTTCCAGGACAGAAGGTTACATTTTCAATGAAAATAGACTGCATTGGCATTTTGATTGTTTAATTTCTTTTTAATTTTTAAATTGCAGTTGGCATACAATATTATAATAGTTTCAGGTGTACAACCATGTGATTAGACATTTATATAACTTACGCAGTGATCACCCTATTAGACGGCATAGTTTTTACACATTCCTGTTAATATGCTCTGAGAAAAGGAATAGTAGAGATTACTCAGTTTGATTCATGTTGTGATTCTGAAAAATAATTTTTTTTTTTTGCTTCACATAAGAATCAGTTAGTTTATCCAGCTGGTTGAAGATGAGGGATTTGGGGTTTGGCTCCTACACCCACCAGCTATGGAACCTTCTCATTCCTTGGCGATTCACTGGCAGCATTAGGCTGGAGACTTGAGCCTTAGATGTGTGTTAAGCTCTTCGGGAAAACCACGTAATGGGAACGAAGTCAACAGTGTTCATCTAAAGCAGTAGCCCTCAACCTGTGGGTCGCAACCCTTTTGGGGGTCGAACGACCCTTTCATAAGGGGTCGCCTAAGACCATCGGAAAACACATATATAATTACATATTGTTTTTGTGATTAATCACTATGCTTTAATTATGTTCAATTTGTAACAATGAAATTGGGGGTCACCACAACATGAGGAACTGTATTAAAGGGTCGCGGCATTAGGAAGGTTGAGAACCACTGATAAAGCAGTGCCCAAGGGAGAAGACATTTGAGAAGCTCTCGATGGATTCTCTTCCAGTTTGATGGATTACATTTTTCCTTTTGCAGGTTTTTTCTGAATGGAACTAAATCTGCTCAATGCACTGAGGAGGGAATATGGAGTCCGAACCTCCCTGTGTGTTCCCGTGAGTCTGTGGGTCCCAGTTATGGGGAAGGTGACCAGTTGATTTGCCTGGGACTTTTCTGGTTTCAGCACTATAAGCCTCATGAAAATGATAGTTCTTTCTTTTTTCAGCTGAAACCTGCCCTCCACCACCCACACCTAGATTTGCGGTACTTAGTGCTTATGAGCCATTGGCTGGAAACAGATCAGTCTACGGAAAGCAGGCCGTCTTTAAATGCCTGCCCAACTACGCCATGTTTGGAAATGACACCGCTACCTGCACAGCGCATGGAAACTGGACTGAGTTACCAGAATGCAGGGGTAAGTGCAAAGAGAAGAGAAAAACATTAGGATAATGCAATTCCCATTTTTGAAAACTACTGAACATTCCGCTATGGGTGTTTCAGTGGCCTTGTTTTGCATTGGTGGTAAGTGGTGAGCATAGCTGCCTTCCAGATGACCGTGTTCAACAAACGCTTGTTGGCTTCTACCATGTACCAGGCGGGGAGCTAGGTGTTCGGGATGCCAGATGTACGAGACCTGGCTTCTGACCTCAGGGGAAGTCTATATAATGCAATGAACTCTCCGGAGCTGCCTGGAAAAGCTTTCCAAGGGAGGGGCTTAGAGGATGAGTGAATAATGAGGGGAAGGCATGCCACACAGAGCGCAGGATGTGGAAAGCCTGGAAGGCATGAAAGAACAGGGTGTGTGCACAGACAGCGGGATATTGTGGCAGGGCTGGTGAAGAGAAGCCTGGGTTAAACTGGGGTGTCTCGGGAGATGAAGGTAAAGAAAAAACACTAGGTTGCAGTCATATTGTTACCTGCTTTTACCTACATGTAAGAATCACAAAAAATATTTGATTTTAAGGACTTATGCAGACTCTTCCTCCTTGAATTTGACCTCATCACCATCTTGAAAATAAGTGGTACACATCATGGCACTTACCCATAATACTTCAGCATAAATGTCCTAGGAACAAGGGCATTCTCCTAGATTATCACTGTACCCAAGACATTTAACATGTTTTGAAGTATTAACAACAAGCATTTAAACAATTGTAAGAATACTAGAGGCCTGGTGCACTGGTGGGGTCCCTTGGCCTGGCCTGCAGGGATCAGGCCAAAACCAGCTCTCTGACATCCCCCAAGGGGTCCCAAATTATGAGAGGGCGGTTCTTGGGTGACGCACCCTAGAATCAGGCTCCCTCCTTTCTGGTTCCTGGTGTGTCACCCAAGAACCACTGCTGCCAAGTCACTGCAGCTCGGCAGCTCCTGCGTTGAGCGTCTGCCCCCTGGTCGTCATTGCTAATGGGGGGTGTGGTCGATCTTTTGGTAAAGGGTCTCTTTCCTTCTGGAATTAGTAAGCTACCTGTGGGTCATACTTGACAACTGTGTGGATATGCACTCTCTAGGCGTCATTTTTGCATCCACTGATGATCCAATTATGACATTGGTGGTTGCAAAATGACGACATTCTAATTCTTTCTTTCCTTCTATATTGATTAGCTGGCATTCTTCTACAGAGAAGAGCTTTTCTCTTCCATGGACTGTTAATTTTAGTATTATAGACTCAGATTCTTTCTCATTTGATGTGTGGAAGAGCCAACACTGAGTCAAGCAGTCCAACTCTGAAATCTGTCCTTTAAACTACCTCAATACTCTCTCTCCCAGGAGCTCTGTGCTCCTGGCTCTACCCTTACTCTCTTGTATTCTGGTGACTTGGGGTACGGGGTTGGGGCTCTGCTGTTGGGGCCTTAAGAAGGCCTGGAAGCAGCACCATTTTTCTCCTTCATATTTTGTGCTGCCTTCTTGTATAGTCTGAAGACAATCATGAGAATTAGATTTAACATTTAAAACCCAACTAATGGTGTGCTGGTGTGCATGAAGGGAGTCTTTGTGTTTTAATTTCATGGTTTGTTGATGAAAAGAAACTTTTTTTTTCTTCTTTCAAACTCACCATCTTAGACTGCGTAGAGTTGAAATTCACAACAAATAATGCCTTATGATTATGTGACAGCCCAAAGAACTTGGCAATACATTTATATAGTTTCAAAGTGGTTTTGTATCTTTAAAAAAAATATCCAGGTTCCCATGAGTATAAGATAAGGGGGACAGAATTAAGCACCAAGGTACCTGTAAATTTCATTCCAGTCACAGGAACACCCAGTGATCCATGGTATAAGGGATATTAGAGTGTAACTGCATATTCCATGACTACTGGACAACATTACTACTTATACTAATATGTCTTGTTAAATGAACTTTTTAGAAGTAAAATGCCCCTTCCCAGTAAGACCAGACAATGGATTTGTGAACTATCCTGCAAAAGAAGCACTTAGTTACAAGGATAAAGCCACCTATGGTTGCCATGATACCTATGTCTTGGATGGCCCAGAAGAGGTAGAATGCAACAAATTCGGAAACTGGTCTGCACAACCAAGCTGCAAAGGTATGAAATATGGGTGAGGTCTTAAAAATGTCTCTGAATCTATCCAGTGGGTCACCCTTACTTGCCCCTTGCTTGTTCCAATCATTTTCTACTTATTGCTCAGACTAGCTTCACAGCTATTGGAGTGTGAAAGACTCACAGGTGCATGGGGCAGCTTCATGCTTAGCAAGCTCATTTGAAATTAAAGTGTATAAAATAAACAGATCTCCTATGAGCCTTGATAGTATGGTGTAAGAGTATGTGGGCTTCCTATAATGCTTTGAAGTCTTTGCCTATGAACATCCGTTTCTGCTTGGTTCTGGTTGAGATTCTTCTCACTGTTGCAAAAGCCAACCCCACAGTTGAGCTACTTCAAGGGAAAAGGGGGCTTATAAGTGGGAAACGGGCAATTAGAGGGACATTGAAGAACAGGAAATGAAACACAACCATTCCTCCTGAGCACTGGAGCTGAGATTCAGGAACAATTGCCACCTTTTTTTTCATCTCTCAATGGCTTTCTCGCACCTCCATGTTTCTCTGCTTACTCACCTTGAACTTGCCTGGACTCTACATCAGGACCTCTCAACTAAAGGGCTCATCACTAATGCATCTTTTTCCTGGGACACTCATTTGAGTTAGGTGTCTATCCTTGATACAGTCAGTGGTATGTTTATGCAAAGAATCACAACCTAGCACTATATATCTGCTCAGGTTGCTGTGGGTTGAACAGTATAAGCAAAAAAGGGAATTAGGCAGGGCAGGCAAAATAACATATGGCTAGTGTCTTAGGTTGTGGTACTTTAGAAGCAGAACCGGAAACAGGGATTTGAGTGCAGTTGCTTTATTAAGTGAATGTGTCAGGAGAAAGAGAGTGAGGCAGGTAGGATGGAGCAGGAGACTGGTTCTCACACTTCACTGTGCATCAGAATCCCACAGAGTTTCTGACGCGGTAGATCTGGGCTAGGAGCTGAGAATTTGCATGTCTACCAGCTTCCCGGGTGTTTGCCGATACTGCGAATCCAATTAAGTTTTGAACAAGTATGTGGTCTCAGCTAGAGTCTCTAGCTTCAGTTCCATCTCCTTGGGAGCTCTGGACCATGAATTTTACCCCCGAGTTGATCCCACCAAGAGGCAGGAGGATCTGCTTTTTGTATCTCCTTGTCAGTTAGTCATTGGCTATAGGCTGTTCCCTTCTCTGACCCTGGGGTTGGAGACTGATTTGCATTACCTCCTGGGAGAGGTGGCGTCCTTAAGGCTGAAGGCAAATTTTCAGAAAAAGGAGCGTTCGTGAGCTATTATCAGCCAACCCTCACAGTGGCTGATGGGTGGGTGCATTAGCTCAATAAATGGGTTCTGAGTGGGCCAGCGTGATCTTCCACGCAATGGCGGTATCTGGTAAAAGTCCCTGTTCACCAAAGCCTAGAATCTGCTGCTTTTGCTCTGACCTTCTTGTGTGGCTACTGCAGGGGAAGAAAAGGCCACCTTGGAACCCATGACTAATGGTTCTATTGGTAAAGAACTATTAGGAATGATATTGATGTTATTCAGTGTATACAGTCTTGGACTCTTCTTGTCTTGAGCAATTCATTTCAGATGTACTCACCTACAGGCTCAAAGGCCACATTCTCTGTAAGAAAGACTAATAGAACTCCTAAGTCTTAACTCCAAATATTGTCTCTTTCAGCGTCTTGTAAAGTGTCTGTTAAAAAAGCTACTGTGATATTCGAAGGAGAGAGAGTGAAGATCCAAGAAAAATTTAAGAATGGGATGCTGCATGGTCAGAAAGTTTCTTTCTTCTGCAAAAATAAGGAAAAGAAGTGCAGTTACACCGAGGATGCTCAGTGCATCGACGGCACCTTTGAAGTCCCCAGCTGCTTCAAGGGTAAGTCAAACACTGGAACTTTTAGCCAGGACTCCCATTTGCCCCTCACCGTAGCTACTACTTTTATTACACAGTGACCATATGAAGCCATGTCACTATGGTCACTGAACTTTTAAAAAGGGATGGGGACAGGAGGCGTAGTGAGATGAAAGATGCATTCGGTTTCTTTACTTGAATAAACATTTTTCTTTTCAATTATTTCCCTTACTACTCAGGGTTGTGGCTTTATCTGATGAATATTGAGGTGAATTATGCCCATCTTGTATAATTCCAAATTAAGTTTGAATAGCTAATAATAATGATGATGATAATAATACTGGTAATGATAATGTAATGTTTGCCACCTCTTGGTCCCAAGTTATAAAGAACTCACCCCAATTTACAAAGTGACTTACGGCAAAGGTCATTGGTTTATACATCTTATTACATTTTTCCCCCTTCCTTCAGCAATTCCTAGAGTTTAAAAAGGACCCACGGGAGCATAGTAGTCACCAGAGCAAAATATTTTAAGGAAGATAATTATGTCTGTGTGAGATAAAAACATGTACAATGGCCAGCATTTAGAGCTGCCAACCTTGTAAGATTTCAGGTTTAGGGTTTAAATATCCTTGTTGTATGAAGGAAGGACCAGCAGAGGTTGATGCTGTTGTTGGCTCTAGTCTAGAAATGGCCCAAGCACGTGGACAGCCCTGTACCAGCAGGCCGGAGAGAAC
>NW_006300363.1:1348943-1361583 GCF_000327345.1 Myotis davidii | reverse complement strand
GAAGAGGAGAGAGGTCTGAGAAGTGGCGAGTTCGAGAGACAGAGGGAATGATAACTAGTAGATAATATCCACCTCATAGGTTTGATGATTAGAAACATCATGCATGACATTTAATACAAAGTGCTCAACCAATCACAGTTATTATCCTTACAAAGAGTTAGAAATGCACTGAATAAATGGTTGTGTGTGTGTTTTCTAAAAAACCACTTTTTAAAATTGATTTTAGAGAGAGGAAGGGAGAAAGAAAAACATCGTTTGCTGCCTCCCGCATGCCCCCTACTGGGCATTGAGCCCATAACCTGGGTATGTGGTCTGGCTGGAAATGGTCAGACCTCTTGGTGCTTGTGACAACGCCCAACCAACTGAGCCACACGGGCCAGGGCAAATCATTACTCTTCACAATACAGCAGAGCGCTGGTAAGATGTTAAATACCCAACTGACAAAGCACCACAAGCCTGATACAAATCAATACAAAAGAATAAAGGTTAGAAGAGGAAAATTAACAAACAAACAAACAAACAGGGCTTTGTCCAGATATTCCTTCAGGCCAGTCTCCCTTCCAGTCTTGAGACAGATGCTGCACAGTTAGTGCATTGGAGAATAAATAAAGGGGTAATTCTTTCCCAAATCTTAATCTTGACTCTCAGAGCGAAAGAACCTTTTATTTTCTCTCCTGGAAATGACCACCTTATCATTTCCCTGATGCTTTTTCATGTCACAGAAACCTCACGCTCAATGGTTTTGTTCATTTAATTCAATTTATTCTGCACGTTTATAAAATGTACTTGATTTGTCTTAGCCACTTAACACATTTAAGAAATGGTTGTTTCTCACAGAATGTTCTCCCCCCAAACAGAACACAGTTCCCTGGCCTTCTGGAAAACGGACGCCTGGGATGTCAAGCCATGCTAAACTGGCCTTCGGATTCAAACTTCAGCGTCATATCTGTGTTTGTCCAGGAAACCTAACGGAGGTGGAAAAAATAAAGTGACTGAATGTATGGCCTTAGCCATTGCATCATTACTCCTAAGGGGCTTAGTTTTGGTTTTATTATCTGCTTCAGAACCCCAATATTTGGAATATCATTATTTCGTGGCTGTGAAATGCACAGTGTAAGCAATTATGTGGGTAACCCAGTCCCTTTCCCCTAAATCTACCCTCAAATGCTTTTACCTAAAACAACTACAATTCAGTATTTTTCATAGAATGGTCCACAGACCCCCCACATCGGTATCACCTGGTACTTATTACAAAGAAAAATGCTGTACCCCAGAATTTGTGAGGATGGTCCAAAAATCTACACTGATGACATAGTCCCCATATGATTCTTTTGAGAAACATGGCCATGAAGGAATCAGCATGGGCTACCAGTTTAGAAGAACTGGATTTGAACCGTGGAGTCTGCTTTACAAAATCGCTAGAAAAATCTCTCCTCAGCCACTAAAATTCCGTGATCCAGCACGACGTTGCTCCTTAGTTTGTATTCAATTCCCCTGCCCTTTTCTCCTTCGGTAGTACACGGGTGGCAACACCTGCCCCTGGCTCTCACTGCCTTCCCTCTGCCTGAGCCAGAGCATCTGAATGTTGCTGGAAAAGAGAAAAGAAAACCTCCTAACCGGCTAATAGGCCCCACTTTCAATTCACCAACACACACGTTACATAAGCCCTCGGCTCTGCCCAGAAATCCTACCGTGTTTCTTTAGACTGTTCACTCCTCTCCACCCCAAGGTGGCTGTTTCTCTTCTCAATGCCCCTCAAGCCACCTTCTCTCTCCTCGCTCTCAACCAATGGCCTTGCTTCTCATTTCACTGAGAAAATAGAAAAGACTCTTTAAAAAAAACATCTTGACCCTACCCAATCCATCATCTTATCAGTAGCTGTACCAGGCACTCTGCTCTCCATATCGTTAGGATGGATGGACCCTGAGACCCCATATCTCTGCCCCCAACCCTCTTTTCTGGATTTCCTCCCTTAGCACAAAGTTTTCCTTTCTGTTTTTTTGTTAATCTTCACCCAAGGATTTTTTTCCCATTAATTTTTAGAGAGACTGAAAGGGAGTGAGGAGAGAAGAGAGAGAAAGAGAGAGAGAGAGAGAGAGATCCATGTGACGGGGACACATTGACTGGTTGCTTCCCACATGCACCCCAAAAGGGAATGGGGAGTGAACCTTCAACCCAGGTACGTGCCCTTGACCGGGAATTGAACCCAGGACCGTTTGGTGCGCAGGCCGACACTCTAACCACTGGGAAACACCAGCCAGGAAACAGTTTTCTTTAATTTGTCACATAGTAATTAAAGAACCTCTGTTTTCTTTAACTTGTCACATATTAATTTTAAAGGACCTCTTCCTCATCCCCCCAACATCTCTAGGAATGCAAGGGCAGCAGTAAAGACTTAAAGCATCTTCCCGCCCCCCCCCCACCCGCCCCCAACCAGGTCCCTGGGAGGGAACAGAGGAGGCTGGTCACAGGGAGACCAGTGAAGGTAAGTAATGAAGATTTCTTTTCGGCATCTGGTGGGTGGTAACTGGGAGCCTCCCTAATACAGCCTGAGCTCCAGGCCTTTTGCTCTGTCTCTGTGGGCTCTTCTGTAAAAGTCCACACTGGGCTTCCCTCTTCTTTCACAATTGCCATTACCTGCTCGGATCCACGGAGACATGTGAATACAGAATGTTTGAGGCCCTGTAGCCCAGCTCACACCCAATGAATGAACAGGCTCAATGGGGATTTTTAAACTTAAGTGTTTATTACCTATGACCTGTATTAGGGGTATAACCACCAGGGCATGGGATGAGTCAGGATGGATTGTGACCATGGACTGGAGGGTTGAGGGTCGAGGGGTCAGGCTGGAGGCCCTCGATGTACCAGGCATTACCCTTGAGTTGTTAGATGTGGGAAAACGGGGGAGGGGGGCCTTCTGGGAAGAGCTGGTAGCCTTGTGGTTGGCACTCAGAGTGCCTGGGCAACGGCTATCTACCAACTGGTGCAGAAGCTTTTCAATATTTTAACTCACGGAATGCCTTGCCACACCTGCTTTCAAGAAGGATCGGGGGAAAAACAAAAAACAAAACGAGGGATTGGGGACAACATTGTTGGAAGAATATAAACATCATAAAAATAACCACACACACCAAAACCAAAATAAAACAAGCACACAGATTTTGTCATTTTATTGTTATACCATCTTTTTACGACTTAATTTTTTAAAGCAATTTTAGGTTTACAACAAAATTGAGAGGGATGGATCAGTTGCCTCCCATACTCACCCTAACTGGGGATCAAACCTGAAACCTTTTTGGAGCATGGCATGATGTTCCAACTGAGCCACCTGGCCAGAGCTAATCAATTCTGTTATTGATGAAGCACGGATCTGATCACATCACAGTTGGCTTTAAACTTTCAATAATTCCCTGTGTGCAACCCATTCCCCGGGAGAACACAGCCTCTGTGATCCACAACCTATTGCTGGTAATTCATAGAAAAGCAAAAAAGCCACTTCAGAACATCCTTTAAAAAGTAAATTCAAAGAATTAAATTCATTGAGAAAAAAAAAATTGAGAGGAAGGAAGATTACTCCCTGCCCAAACACATCCAAAACTCCCTCCCTCCATGATCAACATCACTTTTCAGAGTGATACTTTAAAAAAATTTTTTTTAACCAAAGATGAACCTACACAGACACATCATAATCATCTAAAGTCCATAGTTTACCTTAGGATTCTTTCTTGGTGGTGTACTTCCTATGGATTTGGACAAGTATATGACACATATCCATCATTATAAAGAATTTTCACTGCCCTAAAAACCCTCTGAGATCTGCCTATGATCTGAAACCACTGGTCTTTTTACTGTTTCCGTAGTTTTGCCTTTTCCAGAATCTCATGTCCTTGGATCCAACGGCATGCAGCCTTTTCCGATGGGTTTCTTTCACTTAGGAACATGCATTTAACTTTCCCCCACATCTTTTCACGACTGACAGCTCATTTCTTAGCGCAGAATAATATTTCCATTGTCTGGATGTACCAGTTTGTTTATTACCCATGCACTTGCTGGAGGACATCTTGGTTGCTTCCAAGTTTGGGCAATTATGAATAAAGCTGCTATAAACATCCGCGTGCAGGTTTTTTGTCTGAACATAAGTTTCCAACTGCTTTGGGTAAATCTAAGGAGCATAATTGCGGGTCCCGTGGTAAGAGTAGGCTTGTTTGTTTATTGAGCTACAGTTGACATACAGCATTGTATTAGTTCCAGGTGTACAACATAATGATTTGAGGCGTGCATGCATTGTGAAATGATCACCACAATAAGTCTAGCTAACATCCATAACCTCATATAGTTCCACTTTTTTCCCCCTCATAATGAGAACTTTTAGGATCCACTCTTTTAGCAACTTTTAAATATACAACAGTATTAGCTGTCGTCACCATGCCGATGTTACATCCCCAGGAGTGAGTTATTTTGTAGCTGGAACTTGGTACCTTTTGACCACTTTCACCCAGTGCACCCAGACTATGTTTAGTTTTGTAAGAAACCACCAAGCTGTCTTCCAAAACGGTGGGACCATTTTGCATTCCACCACGCCTGCATCGGCATTCATTTGTTGTCGGCGTTCTGGTTCGGGCCATTCTAACGTGGTTGTCTCTTGTTGCTTTAATTTGCATTTTCCTGATGACCTAAGGACAGAGCATCTTTTCATTGTTTAGTTGACACCTGTATATTTTCTTTGGTGAGGTGTCTGTTGAGACCTTTGGCCCACTTTTAAGGTCAGGTTGCTTATTTCCTTCCTAAGTCTGAGGAGCCCTTCATACATTTTGAAGAACAGTCCTTTATCAGGTATTGTCATTTGCAAGGATTTTCATCCAGCCTGTGGCCTGTCTTCTCATTCTCTTGACGTTGTCGTTTGCAATGCAAAGATGGGCTGACTATATTTATGGGAGTCTTTTTCTGGGTTTCTGTTCTGTTCCATTGGTCTGTCTGTTCTTTTGCCAGGACCGCACCATCTCGATTACTGTAGCATTATGTCTGTTGTTTGGAAATACCAGGTGTTCAGAATGCTAAAAGCTCCCAAGCCCAGCCCTCCTATATTAAACGTACAGCACCCCCCACATCCCCCTCCCTCACACCCCAGCCTATTCCACAAAGAGGCTCCTGGAATATGGCAAGTAGGTTGAAGATGGCTTTTTGTACCGTGTTATTCATTGGAAGGCATCTCAGGCTGCTGGATAGACTTGGATCCCTGAAAAAAAGCAATCAGTGTAGACTTTGGCGCTTAGGCCACAGTACTGATTCCTCTAATGATATTTTCACAGAAAAAAAAAATCTGCTATTTTTGCAATCTGAAGAGGCAATTTGGATTAGAGGAGCCAGCCCGTTAGTAGAAGCTTTCCACTTTCTGCCCCTCTATTTAGTGATTATGTGGCCCATTTAGTCCCATCAGTAAACTCTCTTTCCCAAAATGTTTTTTCTTAAACTTTTAGGTCACCAAGTTGACTTTTATAAAAACTCAGCTATACCCACCCTCCCTAGCCACAGGCTTCAGTGATCTGCCCTGCTGGCTGATAGTCCAGGAAGCACTAACACCCTTCTCCCTCCCCCCAAAAAATGTTCCCCACCCCCAGGCAATCCACTGAAGGCAGAGTGAAACTCTAACCACAGGTTGCTAGGAATCATCCCGTATTTTAGCCTGGCTGAGTTTCCTCTTCCCATCTGGACTGTTACCTACTAGCAGCTGCAGACCAGTGAACCCAGTGAGCTGCATGTGGTCAATGACGCTGCCTCCAAGGCCAATGATCTGCTTCTTCACTTGCCTTTTGGCAGGAGGGGTTCTGAATGCAAAGGGGCCGTGTTTTAACTTGTCTCTTGCACTGCAGCCTAGTTCTGCAAGAAGTTTACAGTACAGAAAATGAATTCTGTCATTTGTAAGACATTGACCAGTCTTTCAATATACAGGGTCTCATTTCTGAGCCCCCGGAACACAACCATAAGTATTCATCAGTGAAATTTCCCACCTAGTAGCCTGAAGATTATTCTTCCTAAATAAAAGACTAAAAAGACAAGAAGAAAGAAAGAAAGAAAGAAAGAAAGAAAGAAAGAAAGAAAGAAAGAAAGAAAGAAAGAAAGAAAGGAAGGAAGGAAGGAAGGAAGGAAGGAAGGAAGGAAGGAAGGAAGGAAGGAAGAAAGAAAGGGAAGGAAACAGCTTGGGATGTGTGCATATGTGTGTGAGTATGTCTCTCTGTGTGAGCGTGTGTGTGGGTGGTGTGCATGCGTGTGAACTTTTGTCCCTCTTGTATGTATGTTGTTTGAGTGTGTGTTGTCTTTGCACATGTGAGAGTATGTGTGCTTGCATGTGTGTGTGAGTGTATGACGGATGAGTGTGTCTCTGTGTGTGTGTGAGAGAGAGAGAGAAAGAGAGAGAGAGAGGCGAGAGAGAGAGAGAGAGAGAGAGAGAGAGAGAAACTAGTTCTTTGTGTGCTCGTGCTGCCTCCTAGTGGCATTTATTACTTTTGAAAGTGCTCTCAAAAATGTTGGGAATGAAAACAAGACAATATTGATTGAAGTTGCCTTGTGTCCATATATCTCACCTTTGTTAATTCTACCTTTCCAATCCTGCTGTAAGGAAGGTAAAGAAACTGAAGCTTAGGGAAATGATGTAACTTGCTTTACCTGGTCACAGAGCTAATCAGTGACAGAACCAGAGGTCCAACCTGAAGGTTGGGCTCTGTCTTTTCTACCATTCTTAGACTGCTAGTTAGGCTATGAATTTTCCCAGTGGCTTCCTGGAATTTTTAGTTTAGGGAGGTGGGCTGAAACAGGTTGGTAGATGTTTTTATAGGTGATGGATGCTATGAAGTTCTGTAGTAGTTGGTTGCCAGTTTGTATGGACACTGGCTGGGGCAATATGCATATTATTGAAGGGAAAGGAGGACAAATAGCCAGCTCATCTCTGTTCATAGCCCTGAGCACGGAGTGCCCAGGAAGGCAGGGGGTAAGGATGGTTTGGTGAATGTGACTTTGTCCTGGCACAGGGAAGTGATCAGAACCTTTGTGCTAAAGGTAGTGGCTCTCTTTTTCCGCAGTGAAGAAAAGAATATATGCCTTGTAATTCCCAGTTTCTACTTTCTTTATACTACAGCTATTTGTGGTATAGGTCATACTTTTATGACCTGTAAATGGGAAGTTCGGAGTCATTTTCTATGCAATTTAAGGGATTTACTGGCTGCAGGATTATTCTGATATTTATCTCTAATGTGTTTATGTAATAATAATCATCATTCTTGATATTTACAAATTGCTTTCCATTTAGATTGCTAAGCATCACTCATGCATTTCATTCCAATGATACAAAGTATCTTAATAATGTAAATGGTGAATCACTGACTGCAATGTGATTCTTTAGAATATCAGCTTATGTATTAGTACTGTGTACAGAACCATTGCTAGCTTTGAAACAATAAATAAAAATGTGGAAGCTACGCATATTGTGTTAAATCCCAGAAAAATAGACAAAGGGCTAATGAGAAACTTTGCAGAAGAATAGAAGGAAAGGACTGACAGAGATATTAACATTTCAATTTTTCTAACAGTGGAAAATGAAAACTAAAGAGATACTTTTTATGTGCATACAACTAGCACAGATTAGAAAAAAATCAGTAATGTGAGACAGCCACTCTCAGGGACTCCTGAGGGAGATTACAAATTTGCAAAAACACTTTCGGAAAGCAATTTGACAGTACTGGTCAAAAGCCTTTTGTTGTTGTTGTTCCCCCCCCCCCCCCCGCCCCCAACACACACACACAGGAATATCTTTTCTGGAAATAGCTGAAACTTCACCCAAGATGTATGTATATATATCCCGGCATTAGATATAAGAGCCAAAAATTGCTAATATCCAATCACAGGAGAATAATTAAGCAAATGATGTTGTATTCTAATGATGGAATAAGTAGACTTTAAAATGATTTATATACTTTTTATTATTTTATATACTATAATTTTAATTATATATAAATATATGTGATTTGAGAAAAAATATATAATTATTAACAGTCATCTTTTTTAATTATAGGATTACACATCATTTTTATTTTCCTCTTTAAAACTTTTAATTTCCCTGTAATAGAGCTAAAACTTTTACAATCTGAAAAAAAAATGTCATTAAAAAAATCTCAGTCTAGAAAGAAAAATTTCATTTCTCTTTACAGTTAACACTGGATTATTTTTGCTAGTAAGTGGAAATAATTGCCTGAAAATTCACCACAGTGACCCAAAGCCAGTAACATTTGTTCTTATGTCTTTTTTTTTATTTCTTAAAGTATTACAAAGAGTATTACACATGTCTCCTTTTTTCCCCCCTTGACATTCACCCGGCCTCCCCCACCCCCCAGTGTCTTATGTCCATTGGTTATTCTCATATGCATGCATACAAGTCCTTTGGTTGATCTCCTACCCCTTCTTACCCTCCCCAGGGTTCCCACTGTAGTTTGACAGTCTGATCAATGCTGCTCTGCCTCTGTATCCATTTTTGTTCATCAGTTTATAATGGTCTTTATTACCCATAAATGAGTGAGTTCATGTGGTATTTTTCGCAGCTTCTCAGGGGCCATCTCAGTCTCACAGGGGCCGTCTCAGCCTCACCGGGGCCATCTCAGCCTCACCAGGGCCAATTCAACCT
This sequence comes from Myotis davidii, assembly GCF_000327345.1. NCBI lineage: Eukaryota > Metazoa > Chordata > Mammalia > Chiroptera > Vespertilionidae > Myotis > Myotis davidii. The sequence goes on along the minus strand of NW_006300363.1, from coordinate 1,352,912 downwards.
CACTGGGGCCATCTTGACCTCACCAGGGCCGTCTCGACCTCACCAGTGCCGTCTCGACCTCACTGGGACTGATTCAACCTCACCGGGGCCGTCCCATCCTCACCGGGGCCGTCTCAGACTCACCAGGGCCATCTCAACCTCACAGGGGCCGTTTCAACCTCACCGGGGCCATTGCAACCTCACACAGCAACTGTGTCAAGCAGCAAGGATGGACCGGCTTCTGGCAATAAAACAGAAAACTCAAACAATAGTGTTTTAACCAAAATGGAGGTAACCTATAGGTTTCTGCTATAGTTAATATAACTTATAGAGCAGGAGTTAAAAATATAGATATCATCAAATTTAATACTTATAACAAAATGCAGGCCTAGTTCATTCTGAATTATCTTTATAATTAGGAAAATGTCATATTTCCCATGTTTTACATAGGGAATAATTGAATTCACATTGTTCAGTATTATTCTAGACTAATACTTAATTTTAAGTTTACCTTTTGAAAATAAGCAGATCCTTTTCTATATGAGAAATATAGCATAATTAATTCCCCACACAGGAAAGAAAAACAATTTATTTTTTAGGGTGATGTTTCCATTATCATCAATTATGTTACCATTTGATTTTTAAAAATGGAAGTAAAATATTATTTGTTTATGAAACAAACCTTTTGCTTTCATTGAAGTCCTTTGTAGCTGATAGTAAATAATGTTCTCAATGGCAATAATGTTTCAATTTTAATACCTTTTTAAAATCAAAGAAAAAATGACATTCAGTATATATTTTCTGTATATATTTTCATAACTGACTTTATAATTAAGTTAGACCTATCAGATTTAGTCTCTTAGAAAGAAATTTGGATTCAGAAAAGTTAGTCTTCCAGGCCTCTTGAATGGAAGCTGTAAACTAGGAAGTGATGAGTGTATTCCACTCCAGGTGCAGAGAAAAGCACAAAAGAGCAATCTGCATTTATTCTTTGATTCAATAAACATTTATGGATTGTCTCTACATGCTGGGTACCCTGCAATGCATTGGGTCTGCAATGGTGAACCCAACGTATGTTGTTCCTGTCCTATGGAATCTAAAAAAGGATGGTTGATATTAATATTTTATTACAAAGTTTGATAAATACAATGAAGAAAAAGAACAGGGGGTTTTGAAAGAGAATAAGGGTGGTCTGAGAATTAGTGAAGGCTTCTCTGAGGATGTGAGAGTTCAAAAAATATATATTGAGCAGACACATTATTATCCTTCTAGACATAGAAGTCATATTAATTGGTTGCTACAGATATCTGGCCATAAAATGTCTATGCAAAACTGTATTTTTTTAGGCCACATATATTGCATCAGTTAAAAAAAGAGTATTTATATGGCTTGAGGTCCCTGAATGGAGTCTGATTCCAGCAATTTCCCCCCAAATACACCTGAAGGTCCACAGAGTGGGTCTCGTGTGTGCTCTTTATTTTACAAAATTATTACATGGTGTGCATCATTAATGTTTCTCCAAGTGTTTGTAGCGGTGAGGGTGTTACTCTTATTCTCATTTCCTGCCTTTGATGCTTGATGAAGTCATTCCAGCTGCTGCTACTTTTTTATTAATGCCTGCCCTGAGGTTGTTGGAGCCCAGTGTTAAGGTCCATGATGACTGTACTGAGTTTGACGTCTTCAGAAATTAGGGATACAAATGCTACTTACGGCTTCTGTTCTCAATGTTTAAATGGATATAAACCCACAGAGGAGGAGTTCTGAACCGAGACTCCAGGGGTGGAATTCAGACCTTTGGGGAATCCTTTGGTTTGGACATACATTTTGGGGTATGTGGGCAGTTGGTGATGGTGGGGTAAGGGAGGTAAGTTATAGCTTTTTATGATTTCAGGGGAAGTTCTTCACCTCAAAGGATGAGGCATCACTTATTACAACAAGTGGAGGAGAGCTGGAAGTCAAACCATGGTCAGCGCTGTGCTTTATGCAGAATTACCCACCTTTCCTTCAATGTTTCTATACTGTCATTGAACCAGATCTGCTTACCATCTCTTAGGATGAGTTATAGGATGGCCCTTGGTTCTCATGTAAGGAGATTCCAAGCAGACACCAACCACTCCTCTAAACATGACATATAGGTTGAATGCAGCTCAGGCTCAAGCTAAATATGTAGGACATAACAATAAAAACCCACCACGCATATCTTAATATTTTTGTTTTGTATATATAAGTACATATGAGTGAAAAAGGGACAATCTGGTAGTTCTTGAAAATGAAAAGGAAGATTTTCTCATCTTTTTACTTTTACCTATTAGAGAAAATATTTTAAGAAATTTACTTTCTTAATATACATTACTTTACTTTTTAACTTTCAGTCATATTTTTTTTTCTGCTGCAATTATTTCCTCTCAGATGAACTTGACTTCGTTGCATTTTCCTCTTGATCCTCTTTTTTTCCAGTTTTCTGCTCATGTTCATTTAGACATCATTTGTCAAATTCATTTCATGTTCTTCCGGCAACGTGGTTACATATTTTAAACCTCTTCACTGAATGGTCAATGTCCCGCAATTGCATGTGTGTGATTCTCAGTACAAATGATCTAGATTACTAATTATTTGTTACCTATAAACATGTTCAACTATGCTTTTAAAAAACTAAACATTCTTAAAAGCATTTCACACCTTTTCTTTCCCTTAGCCTTCATGATTTGTCATTGAAACAATGAAGAACTGTTAGCTTTTACTTGTAGTGGGATGGGTTTGCAAAAGCCCCTTGGAAAGAATATGACTCTTCTTTGGGAGTTTGAAAGTAACTAGGTAAAAATGAACGAAATCTTCTCTTCTCTTTATGGAAAATTGAAAAGATACCTCAAGCTGTGCTCGAGTTTGATTTGGCACCACCCTGAGTGTATTGCATGGACACAAAAGAAAGAATCCCGTTGTGAAATTAGATGAAAAACAGAGGTGAGTGTTTTCACAATTTAAATGTTGTTTCTGCCTGTATATTTAAAAAACATAGTTCAGAGTTTCCCAGCAATGTAACAGAAGACCACAGACCACCACAACATAGCAATGCGGACATGGAGCCCGCCCTGGGGAGGTGGAGACTCTGGGAGCGGCAAAAACACATTTTCCACTAGATCTTGTTATTCTGCACAGAACTGGTAATCAAAAAGCTTTTTTATTTTATTTCAGTATTTTCAGAATTTGGGGTCAGGTTTTTCAGACCTCAGATAGTTCTGAGAGCCCCCCACCCGCCCTCCAAAATAACAACAAAAAAAGAGGTAATGTCCATCTGGGTTGTGAGAAAAACACCAGGCAGTAAGTTCTCACGTTTTTAGACTCATTCAGCGCCTCTCTCTGACCAAACAAAGGCCACACCCTTCAGTGACCGTCCTCCAGTAATCCCATTTTCTTTGCCCTTTGGATGTCCTTCCTCCACAGCCCTCCCAGTGTCCCCAAGCTATTCTTGGTGGTGCTGGGGGACAGCATGGTCCAGGTATAGGTCCCGGGACCTGCCTAGAAGCCACCTCCAGGCAGGAACACGAACTGGAACCTGTGCGCCGGGGACCCGACCGTTGCCATGGCAACGGCGCTGTGCCCCCTTGGCAACGCTGGGGCAGAGGAACGCGAGCGCCGGAAGTCGCTGCCTCCGAACTGCTGGACGGTGGCTGTCATAGGTCCCAGTGTCGCCATGGCAACGGCGCGCCGCCGGCCGCCGGCCGCCGCCGAAAGGGTGGGAAAGGGGGCGGGGAATGCGCGCGCGGAAATCCCCGCCCCCGGCCTGCAGGGCGGCGGAGACGCTGGCGGCCCGCAAGGATTTGAAACCGTTTGGCGGCGGCGACAGCGGCGGCGGCCCATCGGGAAGCTTGCATGTAGGGGCGCCAGGTTCTTGTTTTCCCCATTTTCCCTCCCCAGCCCCTGTCCCCGGGTTCTGGGGTGGAATTTTGCCTGGGGTGGCGGCCGCCCCGCCCGTGCGGGGATGCGGGGGGG
>NW_006300363.1:1324803-1348749 GCF_000327345.1 Myotis davidii | reverse complement strand
GACCCGCGCGGGGAGCGGCCTCCGAGGCCCACGGCTGCCCTCTGTGGCCGGGAAGTGCCTCCCGGGCACATCACCCTGCACTTGCCACTCTTCTCCCACAGCGGGACCCGCGGCCCGACCCGGGATTTCGGGCCGAACCGGTATGCTGGTTCCTTTGTGGGAACAGTTGGCCTCACAGCTCCTGGGGAAAGCGGGCCCTGTCCCAGCATCAGGTGGCGGAGCTGCGGAGTGTGCCTGCGCTGGTTGATGGTTTTTAAGTGTTGCAGAGAGGAACGTCAGTAAACATGAACAGTTCTTATTCTGGTCACTGTGCGGCCATGCCTCTTACTTGTCCTGAATATTTAAAGATGAGTCCAAATGACATAGAAAAGGCACGCGAAAGGACAGGCGCCTTTTCCTAATGGTGCGGTGGAGTCAGGGCACGGGGTTCCGGCCCAGCGGGCACTTTCCGTGGGACCCTCGGTCAGTTCCCGAACCCCGCTAAGCCTCAGTTTTCCTCCTCCGTGGAATGGCCACAAGCTCCTGCCTGTCTCCGAGGGCGGAGACTGCAATAGGCTTGCAGAGCACACACCAGGCTCCTGGCACCATCAGCCCAGGCTCTGGTAACGGTCCGCACCCCCAGATGTGTAAGCCGGGCGAACACGCACCTGGAAGACTTGGCTGCACCGAAACACGCATTTCAGGTTTTCTTTAATGGCCCACCCTGTATTTGAAATATGGTTTGATAGAACAAAATTGATGACACTCCACTTTCAGGAATATGTTTATTGTGTTTGGCAAGGGGCAGGATAGACTGAGGTGCACCCTTTGTTTAGCTGCTGTGGCCACTTTTCCCCCCAAGGGCTTTCAGTGTTTGTGACTTGCTCAAGCTTTGCTGACGTGTGGCAACTAAGCACCTTGAGAAGGTCTTAGCCCCTTTTGTAGCTGTCCACATACAATCGGGTTTAAAAAAAGACAAGACCAGTGAGTTAAATGTAAGCCATGATCCAAATATAGATTATAGCTAGGAGCAGGAGTCACTCAATTTATTTGTTTGCTTTTGAAGTAATTTATGTGACTGGTAGGCACACTCTAAGCCTAAATCAAAGATATGGCTTTATTTATTTTTTTCAATTCTAATAATTTAAATCTGCAATTCTAATAAATAGCAACAAAACGGTTTGATTAGCTGGAACTAAGTAGATATAATTTATTTATAAGATGTAATTTGTGTAGCAAGAATTCCTTGAAGGTTTGAAATTGTAAATTAATTTTTTTGTTTTTGCTCTTTGCATTTCATTATTTTGTTGGGGAATAAAAAAGGGATAAGGAGCCCGGGCTGATGTGGCTCAGTGGTTGAGCATTAATCTATGAACCAGAAGGTCACGGTTCGATTCCTGGTCAGAGCACATGCGCAGGTTGCGGGCTCCGTGTAGCAAGAATTCCTTGAAGGTTTGAAATTGTAAATTAATTTTTTTGTTTTTGCTCTTTGCATTTCATTATTTTGTTGGGGAATAAAAAAGGGATAAGGAGCCCGGGCTGATGTGGCTCAGTGGTTGAGCATTAATCTATGAACCAGAAGGTCACGGTTCGATTCCTGGTCAGAGCACATGCCCAGGTTGCGGGCTCCATGCCTGGTATGGGGTGTGTAGGAGGCAGCTGATCAATGAGTCTCTCTCATCATTGATGTTTCTTCTCTCCCTCTTCCTTCCTCTCTGAAATTAATAATATATATATTATTAATTTATATATTTTAAAAAGGGATAAGGAGATGCAGATTTTTTCCTTTTACCAAATATTACATTGACTATTTACTCTGGTTTTTAAAAAAATGTATATCCAGTATTGTATGTTATTATAGCAATTCTGATTGCCTTTCTAATTTTCAAGATTTTATTATTAGTTGGAGATAGTGCTGACGTATAGGCAAGTGGCCAAGTGGTCAGATATCATGAATCTGACAAGGATTTCAGAATTTTAATCTGAGCTTTGGGCTAATTTCATGGCTTTAAGTGAGTCTTTTAACTTTGAATTTAAGTTTCCTCTAATGTTAAACACTACCATCTTTTGCCTGTGTGAAAGGACTTACTGAGTGAATCTTATTACAAATCTTTTGGCTTTCGCCCTGACTATGGGTACTCTCAGGCAAATGTTTGAGTGCAAAGGTAGGATGGTTAAGCCTGGGAGTACACTTCTAGGCCAGAGCTGTGCTTAAAATTCTGGGTTTATGAGTTTCCATTTGTTTGTTCATCCATTTGAAAAGTTAGTTTTCAGCTTTATGATTTAACATCCAGCCGTGGTATCATAGCCTTCTGTTATCAAGTACATAACTGAAGTAGTTATGGAGGAATGCAGTTAGGAATATTATAGGAATTCGAAACAAAGCAAACAACCCCAAGCCAACTAACCCATCAAAATAGTATTGTCTTAACCAAGTCTTGAATGTGAAAATGTGTTTCTTCTATAATGCAGAGTGTAGGGTGGCCAGTTTTGGTAACTAGAATTAAGGACACATAATATTTCTATTCTAGAAGACCTATTTGGTATTCAGAATGGGATCTTTTTAAAAATATATATATTTTTATTGATTTTAGAGAGGAAGGAAGAGGGAGAGAGAGTTAGAAACATCAATGATGAGAGAGAATCACTGATCGGCTGCCTCCTGCCCGCCCCACACGGGGGATCAAGCCCACAACTGGGGCATGTGCCCTTGACCGGAATCAAACCTGGGACCCTTCAGTCTGCAGGCCAATGCTCTATCCGTCGAGCCAAACCGGCTAGGGCCAGAATGGGATCTTAAAAAACAAACACCCTAGTCATGTAAAAGTGGGACATTAATCCCTTACATTAACATTTATTTACCAATCAACTCTTCTTCCATTTCTAATACACAGCATGCAATGTGCTAGGTATCTACTGAGACATATAAGTCGTGGTCCCTGCCTTCCAGGAGCATATCGGATGTGGAATACATGCAAGTAATACACAGATGTGTTAAAAAAAAACAACTAGCTTGATAAATACTGCTGCACAGATGTGAGCAGTGCACACTGAGAATGGAGTAACAGTGAGTCTACGATAAGTGGGACAAGCTTTACTCAGAAGGGACACTTGCGCTGCATGTATCAGATTCCAGACGCAGGGAACAGCCAGTGCAAAGGATGTGAACACATATAAGGACTTGAAGTGTTTGAAGAATGGCGAGCCACAGAGTGTGGTATGTGTGTGTGTGTGTGTGTGTGTAGATGTGGAGGGAAGGGTCAGAGATGGGCTCAGGATGTAAAGGTACTTGTAGACCTAACTTTGAAGTTAAAAAGCATCCTGTTGTTACAAGAAGCCAAAAGAAGTTTTTATGTGGGGAGTGATAAGGTTAGTTTTATACTTAGGAGCTGTGGTCTAGTACCAGTGAGGACTAAAGTAGGAGAAAATGCAGTTGGCTGTAGGTAAGTGATCAGAAGGGCTTTCTCGGAGACGGTGGCAGCTAGAATAGAGATACGGGCAGGGTTGGAGGTATTTCTGAGTATTTGTGGATGTATTAGTTTATGGGGGTTTAAGAAATGGGAACAGACAGTGGGGCTGGAAAGTTTGGCACAGTGAGGAGGCTGTTGATAGGTGTTTTTAGGATTAGAGAGACAAGTTCATGCTTCTGTTCTCTAAGAAGGAAGTTGAGAGGTGGAGGGAATAGCATTTTGTGGTGTAACCATTCAGCAGTTACTTTTTCCATGAAGCAGGAGGTTAGATTTTTGAAATTGAGAGTGAGTGCTTTATTTAAGGGACTTTAAGATGTCTGGTAAAAGCTGCTTTGTGGAGTAGGAGACAGTAAAAGACTCCTGTGGATTGAGGTAAGATTGGAAGCCATCTAACTACAAGGCAGTGCTGTCTTTCTCCCACAAGCCCTCAGTTAGGGAACTAAAGAGGGTGTCAAGGGATCAAAGTCTTGCTGAGTTTAGTAAAGAGAAGGTCGAGTGGAGTAAGGAGACAGTATAAGAGAATTAGGGGCTGTGATGAGACAGAACCTGGCTGGAGATCCTGGCTAGAGAACCTGGCTATGATGATTGACTGAACGCTGCCTCTGTCCATACCTTTGGGAACCTGTGGTCCTGCTGGGGTTCGATCCCAACAGATGGTGCCCGAACAGGGACCCCTAGCCGTTCAATGCGCTGACGCTTCGGGAAGCCCGTTGCCAGTGACGCCGCCCGCTAGTCAGATCAACAAGGACAACCAAACCACTGACTTGAGGACAGCTGAAATCCCTGACTGAAAGAGGCCAGCAACCTTCTACAGGAACAAGGCTCCTTGTGCACTCCATCCACTATGTTTATAGCTATGCTCGCTATCATTGTTTGTCAGTCTTCTTCTGAGTCTTAAACAACCCAATCTGAGAGATGGCCGCTGATTTACATGCGTTATCATTTAAAAAATAAAAAAGGGAGAATTTGCCGGAAGCCAGTCCATCCTTGACACAGTCGCTGCAGGAAAGAAACAACAATCACGCTTAAGCTACATAATCTTTACTCCCTGGAATGGAGATAAGAAACGCCCTAACCTTTGGAATAGAAATTGATAGGATTAAAGTCAACTGGTATAAATACAGATTTAACAAGACAGTAAAACACAGAACCTGGCTTGGAAAAAAAAAAAAAGAGGTTGTGATGAGATAGAAGGGTCAGGGAGGTGACGATGATGAGAATGGAAAGAAGGTGTAGTCAGATAGTGGGAACCTCCTAAGAGGCGACTTTCGGGTTGTGGCTGAAGAGCAGTATGCATCTCAGAAACTGTTTTCCTTCCTGGGCAAGGTTGCGGGAGAGAGTTTAAGACTCCAGGGAGCACATGCATGTACTTGGCAGAAGACTGAAAACCATGGTTCATGTCTAGATGGAGGGAAGCCAGGCCAGCTAGCAAAAGCTTCCTTACAGAGACAGGGTAGTGAGAACTTTCTATGAAGAGGCTGTTGATAAGAAGATGAAGATACCATGGTCAATATCAGAAGCTGCTTTAGCAGTGGGAGGGCCGTCTGTGGAGTAAGAATGCCTGAGGCAGAACAGAGCTTTATTCTAAATGTGTGATTTGTAAATTGAATCAATGACACTTGGAGACCTTACATAATGTAGGGGTAGTCCACCTCCCTACCAAGACAGTTCATTACATAGAGGAACATGTTGAGTGTGGATATATTTTTAACTTAAGTAACTTTGTCAAAATCTACATTTCTGATTTTTTTGGGGATTCACCCCTTTATCATCAATGTTTTCTTGCTAATTAGGAAGAAATACAAGGACCAATATTTTAAGTTTTTTGAGGAGAATTATAAAATTTAAATGTCCATAGTTAAAATCACTTTTTGGGGGGATACAGTTCTATGAGTTCTTATACATGCATAAAGTAGGGTCTTGCAGCCTCCTCCACAGGCAGTATGCTGACCAATTCCAACACCTACATGCTTGCCCTGTGCCGCCTCTTTGTGTCCAGGTCTCCCCCAATGCTAAGCCCTGTGGACCACTGATCTGTTTTCCATGCTCAAAATGTTGTCTTTTCTAGACTGTCATGCAAATGTGTTAATATAGTAGGTAGCCTTTCAGGAATGGCTTCTTTCACTCAGCATAATATGTTCGAAGTTTTTTTTAATGTTGTCACGTGGATCAGTAGCTCATTCTTTTCTGTTGCTGAGTAGTTTCATGTTGTGTTTTTATCATAATTTGTTTATCCATTCCCCAGGTGAGGGACCTTTGGGTTATTCCTAGTGTTTGCTGATTACAGAAGGAAAAAGCTGCTATAAACATTACATTCAGGTTTCTGTATAAATATAGATTTTGTTTCACTTGGGTAAATACCAAAGAGTGGGATTTCTGAGACGTGGTAAATGTATGTTTAACTGTGTAAGCAGCTCCTAACCTGTTTTCCAGCGTGCTTGCACCATTTTGCATTCCTACCAGCAGTGCATGAGGGTTCCTGTTCATTGTTCTTACCAGCACGTGCTATTGTTTGCATTTGTTATTTTAGCTGTCCTACTAGGCATGTAGTGATATCTCATTACGGTCTTAATTTGCATTTCCCTAGTAACTAAAAATGTTGAGCATCTTTTCGTGTGCTTACTTGTCATCTGTATATCTTCTTTGGTAAAGAGACTAGCTTTTTGCTGATTATTTTTATTGGGTTGTTTGTTTTATGGTTTTGAGAGTTCTTTATACTAGTAAGACCTTTGTGAGAAAATGTAATTCACAAATCTTTGAGTCTGTGGCTTTTCATTTCAGTACTTTAACAGAGCCCTTTGCAGAGCAAAAGTCTTTTGTTTTGCTGAAGTCCAATCTGTCCATTTTTTCTTATATGGGTATTGCTTTTTATGTTGTATCTAAAAAATCTTTGCTTTTTTCAGGGTCATGAAAATTGTTTCCTATATTTTCTTCTAAGAGTTTTGTAATTTGACATTTTACACTTAGGTCTGTGATTTATTTTGAGTTAATTTTTTTTAATATACTATGAGATATAGATTGAGGTTTGTATAATTTTTTTTTTTTGCAGATGGATGTCCAGTTGTTATAGCATACTTTATTATAAAAACTATAATTTCTTCATGAATTTTATTTTTGTTGAAAGTCAGTTGTCCATATTTTTACTGGTCAATTTCTGGACTCTAGTCTGTTCTATGGGTCCATGTGTCTATCCTTTCACCAATACTACGTTGTCTTGACTACTGTACCTCTTAAAATTGGGTAACGTGAATCCTCCAACTTTGTTTTTCTTTTTCAGAATTCTAGGTTTTTTTTTACTTTCTAAAATTAAATTTTAGAGTCAGCTTGTTATATATACAAAGAATACTGTTGGGCTTTTGTTTGGAATTGCATGAAATCTATAGATCAATTTGGGGAGAATTGGTATTTATAATGCTAATGAGTTTTCTTTGATCTCTTTAATCAGTTTTGCAGTTTTCAGCATACAGACCCTCAATATTTTCATTTTAAATCTTTTACAGACTGAATTATGGAAATGGAAAGTGAAGAAGAACAATGGGAGAAGCTGGATGCGGAATTTGATCACTTTGTGGTAGATATGAAGCCTTTTGTTTTAAAATTACCCCATAGGCCAGGTAAGATTATGTTTAAAAATTAGATTCTTAAGGTTAATTGTTTCTTATATTATTTCATGAAACCAATGATGCATCAAAATGGAAATAAAACTGAATTCTTTTAATAGCAATTTTTATCTTAAGCTGAAGTGGGATTGTTTACTTTGAGCTGTTCAAGGGTAAATAGAAATTTAGTGATAATGTCCTACTAAACTATGGAAAGGTTGTGATACCCCTTCTTACATGCCATGAGCTTAAAGCCCAGGGATCTCTAAAGTTTGCTAAAACTATTTCTTCCTGCATCTTTTTTTCCCCCACAATGGGAATGCTTCCTCTTTCAGGAGCCTACAATCCACCTGCTCTTTGACCCTTTTGTTTCTAACAGTGGAAAAGAATTTATTGGTCTTGTATGCTTTGGGTTGACGGAATTAAATGAAGTGTGAATGAGTTTTTGTTGTTATCTTGTCTCCAGTTTATGGCTTCTTATCTTTAATTATAGAATGAGAGTCTTTGTTTCAAGTCAAAGAATTTTCAAGTAACATAAGGTATGCAGAGCAATTGGAAAGAGTTTGGGGGGCCAGGAAGATGCTCTGAGTTATACTGGGCATAAGATTGGCTGTAAAGGTAAATCTGATTGGCAGCTTTTGAGTGGATCATTTGGAATGGGGCCAAGAAACTGGTTTTTACTCTGTCCAAATTTCCTAGTTCCCTAAGGTGTCTGAGGGAACTCTATATTCAAAAATGAGGAACCAAGTCAGTATTAGATATTTATTGCAAGGAGCTGCACTGGGAGAAGGGAGGGTAGTGGGTGAGTAATGCATTTTGTGGTCATCCATTGTTCTAGGCCCTGCCACTTTTTTTTTTAAATCCTCACCTGAGGATATGTTTTTTATTGATTTATTTTTAGGGAGAGAGGAAGGGAGATGGAGATGGAGGTGGAGAGAGAGAGAGAGAGAGAGAGAGATTGATCACTTGCCCCCCATATGCGCCCTGACTGGGGATTGAACCCACAATCTTTTGATGCTCCAACCAACTGAGCCATGATTGGCATGGGCTTCCCTCCAAGCTTCTTCCTCTATCTGCTTGCCCTTCAGACCACAACCTCTTCTTTCTTCCTCTGCTGTTCTTCACAATGGTTATTTCATATCTCACAGCTCATTCATGATTTGTTGAGTTAGTATTTAATGATGTTTCTATACTGTTAATCATCTTTTGATATTCAGTACCTTTTCGTCTTAGATCTGCTGATTAGGAAAAATTTTTAATTAAAATCTATTATAAATGTATTTCAAATCAAACTATTGTCATATTTATCTTCTTTTAAAGATGGATTTTAGTTACAAGAATTGATTGGATTGTAATCTTTGGTTCATGACATATTGTCTATATTGGTACATCCCTTGCCTTCTCTTATTTAGTTAATTCTTAATGAACACTTGGAAATCACATACCAATCAAGAATCTAAACGACTTACATCTTCTTGTAGCTAAAATCTACTTTGGGAAATGGTTTTTCCAACATTTTAAGTAGAGGAATGAATCCTTTTGTATTAATCAAGTTGTACTGAATTCCATCCATTCCAAAATTAGATAGATTTCAGTTTGCTGCTGGGCATATAGAAAATATATAGTTTGAAAAAGTGATTACTTAAGTTTATCAGGTTCACTTTTGCATTTTTTTTGGCATAAAGTATGCCCAATATTTCATGAAGTTTGCTTTGTGATTATATAATTTCAAAGCTAAAAATACAAAAGTTTTTTAGAGGCTAGCTTTCATACCTGTAGTAATAAATCCGGTATGAGCAAAGTAGTAAATCCGGCCCCAGCAATTTTTGTAGGTAAAACAATAAATGAATATGACCTTTAGAAACTAAGAGATTAAAGCAGGCTTAGATTTGTGTTAGGTATATAATCCCCAAATTGAGTTAGACTGATAAAAGATTAGTGTCAAAGTAGTTTTCATGAGACCTAAAAGCGATTCTGTGTCATGTAAGATACGATAGTCAATAGGTCATTATATGTGGATTAAACTGTGCTATATTTTTAAGGCAGTTTCTAAAAGGATAATTATTTTACAAAATTACATGTAAATACCCTTCAATTATTTCTAGAGAGGTTAAAAGAAAGCCCTAAATAAATCAACTATAAGTCCCTGAAAATTATCAGCTCTAATAAATAAAACATTTGAGATTTAATTTTAGATTAAGTTTAAAATGCTTAAATAAATAAGGTTGCATTTTATCTCTCTTGCTTTGTATAATGAGAATTATAGAATTTTCAGAACAACTACAATTATTTTAGAGATGTTTTTGCAGCAAACTTTTTATCTCACTGCTTTATTTGACAGTAATCCAGAGATTTTATTTTTGAGAAAATATTTTTTTTGCTTATGTCTTGCCTGATTACTAATGAACTGGTAAACTCTAGACCAAGAGTTGGCAAATTGTAGCCTCTGGAGCAGATCCAGCCTGCTGCCTTTGGTAAAGTTTTATTAGAAAACAGCCATGCCCGTTTGGTTACATGTGGTGTGTGACCGATTTCATGCTCCAGTGGCAGAGGGGAGCAGCTGTGCCGGGGGTCACAGGCCTGCAGAGCCTCACTGTTTACTGCGTGTCCCTTTACAGTGAATTTGCCGACCCCTGCTCTAGGCAGGAGCAGATTTAGACAGGTCTTTCATTTAGTGTTTGTTTACTGACAAATCAAGTCTCTAATATTGCCTATGTATTTCTAGAACGGCAGAGGTGTGCACTTTGGATTAGAAAGCTGTGTGAGCCTTCAGGAACAGGTGCAGGAATAATGGGCAGGAAGAATCGTAACCTGTATGCAAAACTGTTACTGCATATGCTTAAACGAGGAGTGATTGAAGGCCCTTTTATACACCGACCTGAACCTGGGACACTAAAAACTTTACCTTCGTACATGGTAGGTGTCATTGACCAAAAGGTGAATTAGTTTAGTTTCTTAAAAATTGCCAATTTAGACCAGCCTGGGTGGCTCAGTGGTTGAACCGGGAGGTCGAGGTTCAATTTCCTGTCAGGGCACATGACTGGGTTGTGGGCTTGGTCCCCAATGTGGGATGAGTAGGAAGCAGCCGAGCAGTAATTCTCTCTCATCATTGATGTTTCTATCTTTTTCTCCCTCTCTCTTCCTCTCTGGAATCGATAAAAAAATATTTTTAAAAACCTCTGCCAATTTATCATACCATTTGGGAATGGTCATATTAGTAAGTAGCAAGCTCTAAATAATATGTTAGTTAAAATGAATGTGTTTGTTTTTTCTTTCTGATTCAAGTTTTTCTGCCTTGAATAGAAATCAGATATTGGCCTATAAGTGGCCTATACCTACTGACTTAGTCATTCCATAATATTATACAATATTTCTAAAAATTTTAAAGTGTGATTTTAAACTTGAGCCTTACTTTCCCACTGTTTATAACAATATTTTATGTATGTCAGGAAATTTTAGTTATTAAACTCTTTAATATTTAAAAATTTATGAGAGGTCAGATTGAGTGACTTCTAAAGTTCCTTTCTACTCTAATAAAATGACAACAATAAGTTGGAGTTTAGAAGTGATTTCCTGCGCTTCATTTAATTTCATTATCAGAATCAGGTTTGTGAAAAGGCAGTTACAATTATACTTGGTTGGTGAATTGTCACTGTCTTGGTTTGTATGGTGGTTGGATACTTGAGAAATCTGGCTGGAGCTCTAGGGATTGGTAGTTGCTGTTAGGATATTTTAAGATTTTTTTAAATGATATTTAAAATTTTTTAAATTTTATTTTAACAGTTAATTTACACCAAAAATTTACTCAAGAGGCATGTTGCACAATTAGACCATAATATGCTATTCATGGAAGAATGCCAAAAGTTTTAATGCTATTCCCAACACATGAGAGACATACGTTTTGTTTAAAATCATTAGTCTTTGGGACATAGTTATTTGACTTAATATTTGATTAACCATTGAAGTGACTATCTCATTTAAAAAGAAATTGCTATGCATGTCTGATTGAGGATAGAGGGTCATGTTTCACTCCTCCCCAGAGAGCAGCCCCCCTAGAGGACTGTTGTGTAGGATTGGGAGAATTGTTGCAGAAGTTTTTTCACAAATGTGTCACAAAGCCAGGCTCACTTAAAGAGAAATAAATGGGCTGATGTCATTCTTCTTAATGACTGAAAGTAGAACATTTTCTGGAACAAATTCAGATGTTAAGATCTGAGTACGTATATTATGTTTTCCCATTCACACTCAATTTCATAAAATCATAGGAAAGTGCCTTGTTTTACAAAGAATGATGGGAAATCCTAAGACTGCCTTGCGTTTTCCAGCTCATCTATGGCATGGCCAGACCTACATCCCAGGTCTTCAACTCTGTTGTTCTCATCTGATGAAGGGATTCCTGATTTTTATTTATTGTGGTTTCTGAGCCCACTAATTTTTTCGTGGGCTGCAGAGTAGTTAATGATCACAGAAAAAAATAAGAGAGCACATGATTTAAAAAGACCGTTTCATTTATGTTTACATAAAGCTAATATTCCTTTTATAATACAATAATTATCAGATCTATCTGGTATGTATTGTTATCATTCATCAGGTTTCTTATACAGCAGAGCACAACTAAAATTTGTTATCCCATTTTATGTATTTTAATATTTCATAATTAATGTGCATTGAATGATGCATTTTTATATATTCTTGGTAGTTGAATTTGAATATTTGAATGGTTATCAAACTTGAAATCTTAACTATTTCATTATAGTACATTTTGAAAGAATAATTTTTCTAATTTTTAAAAATCAGTCCATCTATTTTGATGAACCAAATCCAGCACAAGCCAAAAGTTCAAGCCCAGAAGGATTACCGGACTGGGTAATGGGTGAGCTGGGGACGAGCGAACACAAATTAAATGAATCATGGAAGCTTTCTTCTGGAGACAGTTATTCTTTGGTGCAGTCGCCAACCGATGGCCACAGGTATGCTATGAAAATGGGATTTGGAATGTGTTTCATTATTTAGCCTGTCTTCAGTACTGGTTCATACATTTCATTTTTCCTTGTGGGTATGTTTTTTATGAAAAGTAGTTGATTTACTTTATATTTTTGTTAAAGTTGAAGTCTTTGAAGGATATTGGGAAGGTAAAATGACAGTTTTGCTTTTTCATTTACTGTATATTCAAAAATTATGTTATATTCTAGCCATTTTTTTTTGTATCTGTTATATATATACTAGAGGCCCGGTCCATGAATTCGTGCACTCGGGGTGGGAGGGGTCCCCTCAGCTCGGCCTGCGCCCTCTTGCAGTCCAGGAGCCCTCAGGGGATGTCTAACTGCCAGCTTAGGCCCACTCCTGGAGAGCGGGCCTAAGCTGGCAGTCGGACATCCTGAGCACTGCCGCAGAGTCGCTGCTGCACTCCCCAGCCGTGAGCCCGGCTTCTGGCTGAGTGGCGCTCCCCCTGTGGGAGTGCATTGACCACCAGGGAGCAGTTCCTGCATTGAGTGTCTGCACCCTGGTGGTCAGTGTGTGTCATAGCAGCTGCTCATTCTGCCGTTCAGTCAATTTGCATATTAGCCTTTTATGCCTGCCAGATCAGGCCAAAATGGCTCTCCAACAGGCCCCAAGGGGTCCCGACATCCCCTGAGGGGTCCCGGATTGTGAGAGGGTGCAGGCTAGGCTAAGGGACCCCACCGGTGCACAATCGAAGCCAGGGAGGGATGTGGGAGGTTGATCAGCAGGGAAGGTCTGCAGGAGGGCTCCAGGGCATGTCCAGCCCATCTCACTCAGTCCTGATTGGCCAGACCTCAGCAGCAAGCTCACCTACTGATCAGAGCATCTGCTCTCTGGTGGTCAGTGCATGTCATAGCGACTGGCCGACTGGTTGACTTTCTACCCCTTGGTGGTCAGTGCACATCATAGGGAGCATTTGAGCGGCCTTAGCATATCATTAGCATATTACACTTTGATTGGTTGACCGGACACTTAGCATATTAGGCTTTATTATATAGGATATACACATTACATATATACACACATGTACACTCTGTGTGTGTGTGTATGTGTGTCTGCTCCATTGCTTGGAAAGTGGTTCCTGAAAATTTTTAAATAATACAATTCTCTGTTTCCTTTATGACAAGCACATATTAAGAACATTATCAATGTCGACAACAAACTAACATCTTAAAGCTTATACTTGAATTTCTCTCCTTTTTACCCATCAAATAGTATTTGTTTTAATTTAATAAAATAATGAATATAAATGTAAACTTCATTAAACTGTGCTTTTTCACTAGAGTAGTAAGCTTAAGTAGGATTTTTAGTATAAACTAAACGTCTAAGCTTTTGAAATACATGAAAAGATTATTGTTGTAGTATAACTTTTGGCCTCTAGGAGGGATAGACTTAAATTGGACTTTTATCAAACTTTGAGTTTTACCTTTGGTGTTGTTCCCTCAAATATTAAAATATTGGACAGTGTCAGTTGACATGTGCCATACTTCAAACTTCTCTTGGTAATTTTAATTTTGGGAAATTTGATTTGGTTAACAATATGATCTTTTCTACACATTTTGGTTTGTTACTCAGATATAAAATGTTAGTAATTTGAAATGTCTTCATAGTTGGTGTAGTCTGATAATGTTTTTCAGATGTCAGGAGTTATGGGGGGAAAGAACAGATGAACACAAAGCAAGTGCTATAGTCCAAAGGAAGTTATTTTTATTGGAAAGAGTAACCCAATTAAAATGGAGAGGCATAAGAGGGAGAGAGGAGATAATTATGGACATGTTCAGAAGAGTAAAAAGAAATGAATAGATGAGTCCTTGGGGGTTTTATAAGGTACTTATTTTTGTACTTATGGGAGATTTAAAAATAGAAGAGGTATAATTGTGGAGTTTTGTTAACCTTTTAAGCAGGTAAGTGGAGGTGTCAAGAGGCTGATGTGCATACAAAGAAAAACACAGTTCTTGGTTTGGCTGTGAAATGCATCAGGTGTTTGCCAAAAGATTTGTTGCGTGTCTGACTAAGTGCTGGGTTCCTTTCTGGGTTTACAGGGTAAAAGTGAACCAAAGGCGTTTCCTGTGTCTTTGAGCTCGCCCAGAGGTTGCAAATTGGTCATCATTCTGAACTGAATGAATCATGTTCATGGGTTTGTTTTGTTTGACTTCCATAATGTCTTCAGAGCTTCTTTAGTGAGCTGTCAAAATGAACAATTAGAGAATTTTGTACAAAAAACCTACATTTCTGGCTCACTTTAGAAAGTGGAGACCCAGCGATCTTTCCATAGGTTGGAGCAAAGTGACACTTGCTCACCCCCCTAATGCAGCACGCCTTTACTGTTTCCTGCTAATGCCTGACACTGAGGTTGAGGTCATTGCATCTGTTATTGAGCTTTGACTTTTTCTTTTTTAAGTATTTTATTTTTTGTTAATCCTCACCTGAGGATATTTTTCCATTGATTTTTAAAGAGAGTGAAAGGGAGGGAGAGGGACACACAGAGAGAAACATTCATATGAGAGAGACACATCAGTTGGTTGCCTCCTGCAAGTGCCCTGACCAGGGCCGGGATGGAGCCTGCAACTGAGGTATGTGCCCTTCACTGGAATCAAACCCAGGACCCTTCATTCCTTGGGCCGATGCTCTATCCACTGAGTCATACTGGCTTGGCGAGCTTTTTATTTTTTCAAGTAAGATTAAGAGGAAGTAAAGTATTTGTTTTTCCGCAAAAAGCTTTATTGTTTCATTTGGTCCAATGCATGGAGAGGGTTTCAGGGTGGTTAAAAGAACAGCTAGTAGTTTCGGGGAAAGGCTCAGGTAAAAGCCAGGCACCAGGGGGATGCGGAGGGGTCCCTCAAAGGCCTTCAGGCTCCACAGGCTCCTAGTCCTGCTGGAGGGGAAGCCTTTGGAAGAGATGCGCGCCCAGCCCAGCCTGGGGGCCGGCAGCCTGCAAGGTGAGTCAGGTGTCGCCCATCTTCTTGATGCGTTTCACCTCCTCACCCGGAAGTGGTTCTGCAGGAAGTCACGGAGCTGAGGGTCTGCGCAGGGAGAACCCAGGGCCTGCAGCTCCAAGAGGGCCTGGGTCAGGCTCCTTTCCAAGGCCAGGGCGGCCTCCATGGCGTCCTGAGTTTTGCCCCCTCATCTTGGGAGGCTTCAGCACGTCCTGGAAGAGAACGCAGCCACCGCGCTGGGTTTGCAACTTGAAGACGCTCAGCGCCCTCGCGCTTCTTCTCTGCCAACTTGCGGGGAAAGTGGCCCACGCCCTCCAGAGCCACTTCCATCGTCCAGGTCCAAATAGAAGCCGAGAGGTAGGTGTGGGAGGCCCCAGAGGCAGGCCGGCCAGGCGGTTGACCGCAGCCTCCACCTCGGTGGGTGGAAGAGTTGATGAATTTGGGAGCTCATGGTTGCTTGGCACTAAGGAGTTAAGGTAGAAAAACAACAACAGTGTGTTGGCTGGTCCCGGAGGTGGTTCTGAAGGTGGTGACTGGATAAGACAGGAGAGCGGCCGGAGGCTGGAAACTGGGGCCTCCTGGGTCTGTTCCGTCCAAACACTGTTGAAGCAAGAGACAGATCCGGGAGTGTCGAGGGCACTGCCTCCATTTATATTCTATGAAAAGTAGAAAGAAGAAAGGTAAATGAAGTGGGAATCACATCATTTAAGAAGAGGAGAGGAAGGGGGCGGGGGGAATGGAAGATATCTCTAGTACTATCAACAATAAAAATATATTTAAAAAAATGAAGAGGAGAGAGAGAGTTTCTTTGTAGAAGTATAGTATAATCACCCATGTGTTTACCTGTTTAGTCTTATAAACATTTGGTCTAAAACTGTGCTTTAGATGGATAGGGAAGAGAGATATATGTATGGTTAATTTCAGTGCAGTGGTTCTGGGTCGTTGTGGAGGTGTTTATGAAGATTGAGGTATGTATAAGAGTAAGGTTCAGGGTAGGAAATAGAACAGACTCCAGTTTTTTCCTCATAATAGAGGATAGAGTTAGAGAAAACAGTGGAAATATTCTTCAAATATTAAGGATTTTTCTGGAAAATGAAACCATAGTAAAAATCTGCACAAGTTTAACAAATAACTTATTTCTCTTTGTTGCTCAGCTATAATAAAATGGCATATTAATGCCAATTACTCAAGTATGAGGCTTTAGTTATCAGTTACATAAAGTAATTAATGGGACAAGCAGGCAGTCCTCTGGTCCCAGTCATTGTTCAGATCTCCTAACTCCATAAAAGCCTCCCCTGATGGCCCAGGTCTGTTTGGGTGACTCTTATTTACGCAAAGCACTCTGTGTTCTTTGTTGCACTTATCGCATGTACAGAGGTTCCATTTCTGTCCTTTTGCTAGATTGCAAATTTCACGAGGGAAGACTGTGGTTTTCCTGTTTGTACTGTATTTCCAGTTAGGGACTCCAGAGAGTTTGTATTTGGTGAGTGTATGCATGCTTGAAGGTTGGGTTATGTTAGCCACTTCCACATAATCTTAATTTAATCTGTACAAAACGCCTCTGAGATAGGTATATTGTGGCAGAGAGAATGGCACACAGAGATTTAGAAAAGACTTAGAAAAAGTCAAGGGAAAGATCAAATTCAGAAGAAATTAAGGGAAGTACAGGTGTAGGCTATGGAGATGCCCTTCCCACACCGTGAGGAACGTAGAGACAATGCAGGAGCCGGAAAAGGCACATTTAAGTTCCTTTCTGCTCAAGTGTCAGGATATCACTAAGGCCCAAGGCCAATTAAGGCTGCAAAACAACACAACACAGTGTATCTTTTCTCATATGTTTCTCAATTAATTTAATTTGCTTTACTGTAAAATGTTAATTTAATGAACAGATCTTTGACATTTTATTTGCATGAAGGCCTTTAGAAACTAAAACTAACATTTAGTTTAGCTAAAGGCAATACAGCTGATTTCAAGGCCAAATACATAATGTGTGAGTTGGAGCAGAAGTGGTGTGAAGTGGAATGATGGTCTTCCCAGTTCTTTTCTCCAGTTGCTCCTGCGCCCCGAGTGGTCATACTGGGCTAATGAGAGAGTGTCTGCTAGTGGGGACCTAACACATCTGATCAGTTCTGCAAGAAATTGTTTTCCAAAAGTTTAAGAGGCTTATAATATTTGACACATGTATATTTTTATAGTGAATAATTTATTGTTACTTAGAACTGAAGTTTAAGGCTGCCTCATAAATTTTACAACCACTTCAACTTGTCCTTTGAAAAACCTCTTTAATCTTAAAAGATTTTCCCCCTTAGTGTTTCTTTTTTGATCACTTTATAAAATCCTGCTTTACTTAGACCTTTTTGTATGTGAAGTATTTCTAATGGCATTTTAGATTATGCTGTTTGTGTCCTAGCCTTTTTATATTATTAAAGATACAGAGTCCTTTTGAAGCCTCTTTGTTAGGGCTCCCTATTCAGTGGAGATGGCACCTCTCCTTTACCTTTATTCCTCCTGTGGGATGGTGTGTAGCCTGGTTCTAAACAGCTTAGAAGTGTTATGAGGTTATATTCCATCAGGCTTATTATCTGCTTTCTTGTTCCACCAGATATACATTATCCGCTGGTAAGCTTAGCATTGCACATCTAATAGCTTCAGCACTCGGCTATGTCCATCCTGGTTTTATTCTTACTTCCTCTCCTTTCTCATAGTTTTGGTGTATTAGTCATGTTTTATTTTAGAAAAATCACTTTCCAAATTGCATTGCTATTTTATGAGATCTCTAATTGTATTCTATATCGAAGATCTGCTTATTTTCTCCACAATGAAATATTTTAGTTATATTTGAGTTTGGAGCATGGTTTTCCAAAATGTACAGTGTTACTGTGAGACCATAGACTTAGGTCTCATCCTGTACAGGTTGGTTAATCTCACTTAGTTCTACAGCCATGAGCTATATTCGTATATTTTGCTTCCTGGTCATCCTCCAGATGCCTGCCATTGAGATCTGGTAAAGACCTAATTGTCTTTGTAGCAGGCGGACTTCCAGGTGCTCGTGATTCCCCCTCTGCGTGTTCACAGCCTTGAATACCCTCCCTCCTGAGTGGGGCAGGACCTGTGACCTGCTTCTAGTAGAATATGGCAATGATGCTGGGATGGCACTTCCGTGATTACATTATGACATCTCAGACTGCCTGGCTAGCAGACTTGCTGTAGCGTTGCACTGCCTTTTCCTGGCTGGCTTTGAAGAAGTGAGCTGTCATGAATTCTTTGGCCGTAAGGGAACTGCAGGCTGCTGACCGCTGTGCGAGTGGGAAAGTGGATCCTCCCCTTGTCCGGCCTCCAGATGAGAACACAGCTCTGGTCAAATCCTGATGGCAGAGGCCCTAACAGAGGACCCCGCTCAGCTGCGCCTGCACTTCTGGCCACAGGAACTGGGAAAATGTATGATTGTTTAAAGCTGTCCAGTTTGCGGCAATCTGCTGTGCAGCAGGAGATGACTGGTAGAGTTTTTATGCTCATTTTAGAAAAGTATGCAGTCTATATGCAATACTTGCTTGTCATAAAAACCTCAGCGTAGAAATGTGTAGAGTAGAAAATCGAAGTCCTCTCCATGTCCTCCTTAGTTCACTGTCCTCATGAGAGGTACTGGTGATCAGCAACTTGGTGTGTATCACGTTAGAGTAGACCCATTCCCACACCCCCATATATGTCATTACAGAATTACACATTGATTTATATGTTCTGTTCTGAGACTTGTTCTTTCATCACTTACCTTTTTGTCTTAAATCTGTGACGTGTAGTCTGTCCTCTTTTTTTAATTACAGATAATAGCCCATAGTGTGGGTTTTCTGTAATTTAACCTGTGTCTGTTGCTTTCAATTCTTTGTTGTTATAAGGAATGTCTTTATAGAATGTTAACATCCTATGACATACACCGTTATGCCTCTGCATGTGTTTTGGGCCATTATTGATCCCCAGGAAAGGATTGCTATTTCAATAGCTAGACACATTAACAAATTTAGTGGGATCATTAGTAGGCTCAACATCTTGTGCATCAGCAACAGAAATCCATATGGGCTAGTATGGGTGGATCTCTAAGATATATAAAGTTCAAAAGAAGTACATGAAAGTATAGGAAGCTTCCATTTGTGTGTTTATCTGTGTATTTTAAAGAGCATATGTGGATACATGTGTGTACATGTGCATGGAATATTTCTGGGTGCATTATACAAAACTGTTTTACCTTTATGGAATAGGACTAGCCTGGGAGAAAAGTTAAAAACATTTTTTCTACATGTGTCTATGTCAGTTTTAATAATCACACACTTATTTTTTTTATTGCTACAGTCAATGTGCCCTCCAAAATGCCATCTTGTTTGGTATGCACATTGCTAACATTAGTGATGCACATTAATAAATTTGCTATATATAACAAATAGACAGATCTTAACATAAGATTGACAATTTTTCCCATAAGTAACCTAAATATTTATGTATTCTACTTGTATTCCTAATTTGTTCAAACAGAAATCAGTGGCACAAGTTGTACCACTGATGGAGCACCTACTGTGTGCTAGATACTATTCTAGAAGTCTTTTGTGAGTTATCTGACTATATTTTCTCTACGATTGCGTGAGGCTGGCATGATTGCTCTTTGTGTTACAGTGAGGTAGCAGCTTCAGCAAGGTCAAGCAACTTTCCCAGTGATGGACCCAGGTTTTTATGATTTCAGACCCCATGTTCTCTCTAGTAAACCATGTAGGCGTGAGTACTTATGCAGCAAATATGGAAATTTCACTTCAGTCGTCTTTTCCCCACTTGAGCTACATCAGCAATCCTGGAGGACTGTGCCTTTGTTCTTGGTTATTTCTAGGTTGAGCTGAAATGAGGCAGCTGGCCTTCATTCAGATCTCACTTCTGACACTTGGCAACCATGTGTCCTCAGGCAAGTTACTTAGTTTCTCTAAACCCCAGTTTCATCTTTCGTAAATGGAGATAGTGAGTCTTTGACGTGGGATGCGTGAAAGTGTTACTGTTGCTGCCACCATCCACCATCTCTGCTGTGGTGATTGTCATTTTCCTCGTTCATACAGGGGCTTGCATATTAGATTGTTTGACCTTTCTTTGGATTATCTAATTACGTAATCTTCCCAAAGAGTATTATCTTAAAACCTATTGGTCATTAATTATTTTGAGATACTAAACATTGTTTTGTGTTCCTGAGAAAAATAAATGGAATTAATGACTATGTAAAAGGTTCTGACTATAAGTATGAACTCTGCATACTCTCAGAGTACAAAGTGGTAACAGTATTTTAAAAGAGACATTGAAGGAATCTTTATTTGTGTAACTTAGCAAGTCCCTTTTCCCAGGAGAGATGGAATATAGTATGGTTGGCCTCCCCCGCCCCCCCATTTTGCCACAGCATGTATTAGAAGCTGCCTAAGTAATAGTAGACTTCAGTTCATGTCATCAGTTCATGCATTTCCCGAAAAACCAGAACATAAGACAATAGGATGTATACTCATCTTATAATTTTGTGAACAATGTTTTGAAACTTCTTTTTAATGGCTTGTAATGATTTATGTGACTTTTTAGTGAAGTATGATATGGTCTAGTACCGTGGTCGGCAACCCGCGGCTCGCGAGCCACATGCAACTCTTTGGCCACTTGAGTGTGGCTCTTCCACAAAATACCATGTGCGGGCGCACCCGTACAGTGCGATTGAAACTTCGTGGCCCATGCACAGAAGTCGGTATTTTGTCGAAGAGCCGCATGTGGCTCCCGAGCTGCAGGTTGCCAAGCCGCAGTTTGCCGACCACTGGCCTAGTAGCTTAGCTTATCACCACAATGCAGTTAGGTTGTGGGATAGTAAAAGAATGATTTAATACCACATTATATTTACTTGAAACTTTTATGAAAATGAATGAGTTAGGCGACGGTGAAGAGGAGTAAAGTTGAATCAACCCCAACCTTTAAACCCTGCTTTGCACTAGAAGAAACACATTAATCCTAATTACTATAGAGGACTTTATTGATGAAAAAGAAGGCATTAGTTTGGATTTCTTTAGATGCCATTTTATAAAGAACTACTATCCACATTGCTTAAAAATTCTAGGAGTGTGCAAGTAGAATTATTATTTATTATATATTACTTTTACCATATTAAATTTAGGTTAACTTTATATAAATTAAAGTTTTATATTTTAATTTGCGTTCTCTAAATAATAAATGTGTTCATACCTATAGGAAAGGACTTAGAGAATAATTATCCTATTTTAAATGATTATAGAGGAGTATAATTTTTGCATCTTGCTTTAATGAGATTTTCCATGGGATATTTAATGCCAGATTTTAGTTTGGAATGAAGGATCTAATTATATTCCTGCCCTTAATGGAAAAATATGATTTGCTTTACAATGATCTGTTTTATGATGTGGTTTTCTGGGAATGCATTGTAGCAAAAAGCTGGGACTGTGTCCTTTACTAATGTCCCCTGATATAGCTAGTACTATTTCATTTCTTGTGCAGTTTAATACATGGCCAGCAGATGGTGCCCAAGTATAATGAAAATGTACTTGTGATTATGTTGATTTATATGAAAAAAAAACATTTTTCACTTTAAATATTGATTTAATTTTTAGTCTGGATACTCAAAAAACTATAATATGACCTTGTTACCTTGTTAAACTCCATTTTTATATGTAAATGACACTAACACTATAAATAGTTCCTGCTCGTAGGTTGTTGGATGAATTTATGGGTGAGTCAAGCGATACCTTTCCTTCCGAGGGGTTCTTTGCGGCCATTGGTGTAAGCAAATATGGTTAGGGTTACGCATAGTTAAACATCCTTAAATATTATTCACAAAAGTACGTTTATTTTATTTAAGAATAGTCCTGTTGTTTGGGCAAAAATATTCCACAGCAGCCCTGTCCAACGGAACTTTCTGTGATGGTGGAAATGTTCTATAGCCGTGCCATCTGATACAGTCCCACTGTTCCCATATGACTCTGGAGCACTTGAAATGTAGCTAGTGTGGCTGAGGAACTTAATTTCATTTATTCTATTAAATTTAGTAGGGTGATATTAGTTACACAGGTTTCCAGCGTACAAGTCTATCATACATCATCTGTATATTGCATTGCATGCTCACCACACAAAGTCAACTCTCCTTCCATCACCATATATTTGACCCCTCTACCCTCTTGTACCTCCTTAAATTTTAATTGATTTGAATAGCCATAGGTGATTGGTGACTCCCTAACCGGGCTTGGAGTTCTAGACCTGGGTCTTCTGCTGGGCCACTGTAAAACCTGACCTACCAGAGGAAGAGGTGCTGGTTAGATGGGGAAGTGGAATGGGAATAGGGACTAGGAGTTGGGTATTGGTGCACAGGAACTGCCCCTGCGCCAGGGGAGACCTGTATTCTGTACTTAGCTTGGTTCATGGTATCTCCCTTTTCCATGATGATCGCCCATGATCAGCTTCTAGTTGCTCCTCTGCTCAGTACAGGTTTCAGAGCAACTGTCCCTAACAAGTCTTTTCAAAAAAAGAAAAATCATTTATTTTATATTAATTTAAAAAATAGCCCTAACCGGTTTGGCTCAGTGGATAGAGCATCGGCCTGTGGACTGAAAGGTCCCAGGTTTGATTCCGGTCAAGGGCATGTACCTTGGTTGTGGGCACATCCCCAGTAGGGAGTGTGCAGGAGGCAGCTGATCGATGTTTCTCTCTCATCGATGTTTCTAATTCTCTATCCCTCTCCCTTCCTCTCTGTAAAAAATCAATAAAATGCTATATATTAAAAAAAAATCATCTTCATCATTTTTTTGGGCAGGATACTTTATGGAATTTGATATTTTTTAGCGCAATGGACACTGTTATTTAGACATTTAACCTTGAGCTCTAGAAATAAGATATTATTTTTTAGGATATCAATAAAACATAACTTTCACACACTTATAAAGTCACTTAGCTACTCATTAATTTTTAACATTAAACATCATTAAATTAAATGCTAATTAAACATCATTCTTAGATATTTACCAAGGCAAGGTCAAGTGGTAACAAATTGTAACTGAGAGGGAATAGGCTTGAAAATAATGGTCTTACATTTCTTTTAGGCTTTCTTTTCCCCCCCCAGTGAGTTGGATTTCTGACAAAATTAGTCATTTTTTCTTTTAAAAATATTTTAATGAGTGGGGATTTGTAATAGTATTTTTTTATTTCACAAGCAAGTTTCTTTTTGTGAGTTTATAATATGGGACAGTTTTAATTGTCCTTTTAATAAACAAAAAAGGATGACAGCTCATAAATATATTGTAACATTTAATTTTAAGGGAGTTAAGGTACTTTCTGAGTGTTATACTGTTAAACCAGAGATATGTTAATAAGTGTTGATTTAAATGTATGACTTTTAAAGGTATTTTTATTTTTTAAATCAAATGTGTTATTTTAAAGGAGGAAATGGGAACACTATGTATGAAGTCTTAAAATGTTTATGAATCTCTGGTCAATTTTTAGTTTTGTGAAGTTTCTTATTTTTTTGAAATTTAGTGTTTTTTTTTAATAAAGTTACCTTTGAAAAATTAAAATAAATATGTGTGGGTCACTGGAAGTAACTTTCATTTTCTTATTTTCAGTATTATTTGATACTTCCCTGCATTATCACTTGTTGCTATTTATTTTTATTTTTCATTCATACTTAGCAATGCCATAGAAGACTGTTTTGAAGATGGCATAGAACAGTATTACCTGCTGCTCGGGTGAATGCAAAGTCATGAATCTAAAGTTCTCATTTTAATGTTCTGGTCATTTTTGGTGCAGTAGTTGTATTACTCTTAAAGTGTTTTACACCTGTGCAAAGCACACCTGAAAAATGTGTATGAGAATGCACAGGTACAGTTTAAAGAACAATTATAAACATCCCTTTCCTTTTAAGCCAAGAAATAGCACATTACA